>NC_089806.1:39044810-39244810 GCF_029633855.1 Hoplias malabaricus | reverse complement strand
GAGATGAAAGGAGCAAGAGAGTGGAAGGCTCCCCAGAGAATGGGATGTAGAGAGGCAAGGAAAATAAATAAATAAATCACACTTGCTGAGAGAGAGAGAGAGAGAGAGAGAGAGTTTGTCTTTCCTGCTACCTGCAGCTCAGAACCATCTGATCCCCTAAAGCCACTTACTGCCTCACTAAGCCTCGACTGAACAATCCACTAACCCCTGAGAGATAGAGATAGCATTTCTAGCAATCACAGATTGTAGTCGATCTGTTTGCTCTGCATACTTTGTTAGCCCTCAATGCTCAGGTCCTCACAGAGCGGGTATGATATGACGAGTGTGTTGCACTGATCAGACGAGTTTTTAAACCCTGTGTCCACTCACTGTCCACTCGGTGAGACACTCCTACCTCGCTGGTCCACCTTGTAGATGTGAAGTCAGAGACAGTAGCTCATCTGTCGGCCAAAACTCCAGCAGCACTGCTGTGTCTGATCCACTCATAACAGTACAACACACAATAACACACCAAGACAATGCCAGTGTCACTGCAGAACGATGCACAACCAAATCATACCAGCTCTGTGGGGGTCCTGAGCACTGAAGAACACAGTGAAAGGTGGCTAGCATACATGTGTGTGTGTGTGTGTGTACTCACAGTGTTTTTCTGGCACACGATCTCCTGCAAAAGAAAAACAACCCACATGAATTTAAAAAGCAGCTTTAAGCAAGTAAAACAAACTGTAAACTCCCGTATCCTCATCTAATATTAAATGAGGCCAGTAACAGTGGTGGGCTTGAGGCAGTGATGCTGGTGTGATTTAACCCTTTTTGCACACCTCTGTGAAGAGCTGTGGAAGTTGAAATGACTCATCCCGCGGTTTTAAGGCTTCGGGGCAGCACCGTTAAAACACTCCAGCTTTATATAGAGCTCTGAACATAAACCCAAACCAAAAAAACATCCCTCACCATACAGCCCACCCAAGCACACCAGTATACTGTAGACACCAATCAGCCAAAACATTAAAAACCACCCTGTCCCTTCTCTCAGCTCTGCTGACTATACAAGAGCAGTTTGCCGTCTACATGTTGCTCTGCACACTTTTTTTGCCTCCTTTTACTCTGTTCTTTATTCCCCAGGACCACCACAGGGCTGGTATGATTTGGGTGGTGGATCATTCTCAGCCCTGCAGTGTATTAGTGCGTGTCGGGCTGGTACGGGCGGATCAGACACAGCAGTGTTCAGAGTTTTCAACACACTCAGTGTCACTGCTGGACTGAGGACCACAATGATCCAGCCGACAGCGTCCTGTGTCCACAGATGAAGGACTAGAGGACGACTAACGTAATGGGACACTGCTCTGTGGCGGTCCTGCGTGTGTGTGGGGAGATGGGTGTGGGGTAACAGAGTATGCAGAGCAACAGACGGACTACAGTCTGGAGTTTTAGAACTACAAATTGCTCCTGTACAGTCAGTGGAGTTGATGTAACGGACAATAAAAGAAGAAACAAGGAGGTAGTTTTAATGCTTTGGCTGAGGTGTGTATGTGAAGTTATAAAAATACAACAGGCCATACTATGGCCAAATGTCTTCTGAAAGGAAGGGTATAAATAGTGAGGTAACCCCCCCACTTTGGAGCAGTAAGGGCTTCTTCTCTTCTAGGAAGGATTTGATGGCATCCAGCCATGAGAGCATTAGTGAGGTCAGGTGCTGATGATCAGTGATTAGTTCTGAATCACTGATGCCACAAAAGGTACTGGATGCACTCTGTTCATCCAGCATCAGGGCTGTGGAGCGGTGGCACTGCATTCTGTGAAGTGATGGAGCGCTGGTATTACTGACCTAGGGCCCCGCGTTACCCACCTAAGGCCCCGCGTTACCCACCTAGGGCCCCGCGTTACCCACCTAGGGCCCCGCGTTACCCACCTAGGGCCCCGCGTTACTCACCTAGGGCCCCGCGTTACCCACCTAGGGCCCCGCGTTACTCACCTAGGGCCCCGCGTTACCCACCTAGGGCCCCGCGTTATTGATCAATGGCTCTGCGTTATTGACCTATGGCCCTGTGTTATTGACCTACGGCCCTGTGTTATTGACCTATGGCCCAGAACTATTGTGCTACAGCCTGGAATAATGGATGCACAGACCAGTAGTGTGAGTAATGTGAAGGAGCTCTTGAGGAGTGAAGTGGGGTGAGAGATACCTCTAGAGACTGCAGAGAGTCAGAGTTAGAGTCACAGTAAAGGATGATGTTGTTGGCCATGCTGAAACTCTCCCTCACTCCCAGGTGATAGAACAGAGACGGCTGACGGAAAGCATCAGTCATCTCCACCACAGCAATGTCTGCACAGTGAGAGAGAGAGAGAGAGAGAGAGAGAGCGAGAGAGAGAATGTATAAATAATTGCATATCTAATTAAGCTAAGAAAGAACTGATGGACCACTGCCAAATTACAGATTCAATTTTATATATATTTGAAAGAGAAAGAGAGAGAGAGAGAGAGAGAGAGTGAGAGTGAGAGAGTATGTGCAAGTGTTGATTTCCATAGGGCCCGTCCCCACAGCTAGTCAGGTACTATATGTAAATATCAGCAGGAAGCCATTTCCTCTGTGGCGTGTGTGTGTGTGTGTGTGTGTGTGTGTGTGTGAGAGAGAGAGAAACATGCTCTGTTATTCTGCTAGTTCAAATGAAACAACTCAAGAGACATTAACCCACACAGTGTTTGCACGCCTGGCCAATTAATATACTGGAGATGTATACAGACTTATATTAAATTAAATGTATCTATGAGGCATGTCCACATTTCTGACACCCTCTTCTATTAGTACTTGGTAATACTCCCTTTTCTGAGATATCACAGCTCTGCAAATGCTTGAAATACTTCTGATGTGTTTCAAGAATTTCCATCCCCTCCTCTTTCCAGAATTCAGCATTAATGTCACATTAAACACACAGCAGGTTTAACACCACCCAGGTGAGTCGGTAAACAATGAGACAACTGCAAGCGCCACTCCAAAGGCTCCAGTGTCCGAAAGACACCCACCCCCATGCTTCACGGTTGGAAATGTGTTTGTGTCTTTTCATAAAACCCCACTCCGTTCTGATCTGTTGTTGCTGACCTTTGTGATGAGGTCACAGGTAGGTTTCCTTTTGATGACTTTCGATTCGATCCTGTTTTGTTCAAGCAACACCACGTTCTCCGGCATGCGTTTTGCTACCATTTGGGGGTTTTGGCCAGTGTACAAACAGATCTGTCTGTGACTTTTTTCAGCTGCCGTATCTACTCCACACCAACTTTCATAACTATTCCAAAACAGCTTCCATTTCCATACATTGTACTTTGTGTACAATACTGCCATAAACGTGTAAACGGAAATGACTCTCAAGAAACCCACTCTGATCAGGAGGAATACATAAAAATAATGACATCATAAAGTATAATAATGTGTCACACCGACATAGTTATTTCACATACCCAAGGTTTTACAATGTAGTAACAAATAAAAAATTAATTCCCTCATTCCCCCAGACATCAACAAGTCACAGTTGTCTCAGGTCTGGTGGGCGCCGTCAGTTACCGTTTCCATGGTAACAACATAAACAAGTGTATTCAGAAAACTCCCTACAGAAATCATAGTCTGTTGTGATAACGATAGTAATTTTGTAGAAAATATTGCTCTAAAATATGCAGACGTTGTATAGATACGAAAAAATATATTAATAAATTATGATTAAATGAACTGACAATTTCTATTATTTTATTAAAGCAAAGAAACATTAAAATCTCCATTATCTACAAGGTCTCGGAAGCAAAATACTGATGTTTAACCGAAATTTTAACGATTTTTTTTGTTGATGTAATAATTGACACTTTTAATATCTAAGCTATTTATTTTGTAATTGTGATTGTAGGGTTAGGGGTAACCCAGGTATCAATTAGCTCCATTTCCACAACCTCATCTTTCTGTTTAGACAAATGAATAGTCACCGAGAGTTAACAAAAGAGAACTGACGGTACTCTGACTGTCATCAGCTGATAATTCCTCATTTCTTAAGATGTCTTAATATGTCATTTCTGCTAATCTTCTGGATTTAACAGTGGGCTTGCACTGATCACATAATCCTCTTATTTGGAAAATGACTGCAGTAGAAGTTTAACCTAAGATCCAGGGGAGATATGGCCGATAGGTTTTGAGCATTTCTGTCTAACTACTGCTACAAGCTTTTACGATGATTCACCTTGTTTTCAAGATTTTTAACAACTGCCTTTCAGGGCAAGGCCTTGTAATGCCGTCCAAAAACTACTACTCCTGTTAGCAGCTGTTTGAATTTGAGGCCCAGGTTCATGGAAATCATAATGTCTAACGCAAACAGGGCAGTGGTTGGTTTGGACAGCCCTCTGTAAATGTTTGGTAGGTTTCTTCACACACACTCCACATATTACTCACGCCATCTTCAACCCAAAACTTAATCCAAACACAATCTCTGGATCAAACACCACAGCTTCATTCTCCCCTGTCTAGACAGCCCTGTTGAGAATGAGCCTCTGTTTACTGCTAAGCACAAGGCATGCAGGAGTGAGGCATGCAGAGCAGAAACGCTGGATTTTAGTCCATTTGTCTTTGTTCAATTTCTTCCCTATTCTCGTTTTCGCCGTATTAATTAGTAAACCAATTTCTCTGTGCTCACTGTGTTTGTTTTGCACCATCTAACCTTGATTTCTGTTCTCTCACATAAATATGGTCTAGCATTTTGACAAAGATCTAGCGCTGTGATGGGGATGACTCGGACAAGGATGCGGGACGACACAGAACGACACAATTTACCCTATGTTTTCAGAACAGTGGGCATTTACATCTCATCAGCCTAAACCCCTCTTTAGGTAGAAGGTCGGGTAAACAAGTTTATATAAATAACAAGCTAGCAATCTGCACAATAACAGCATCTATAGCTCATGAACATCAACTAATTTAGGAATTCTCTAGGTTTTTAAACAAATTTGGCTACAAACTCTTCAACGAAACCAAGAAATATAAGGCTAGCATTGCTAACTAGCTCATGAAATTAACTGGGGGCAAATTAGTGCATGTTAACTGTTCTAGCTAGCTTTCACTCCCATTTGTCAGTAAACCATTCCTCTTCCATATTTTCTGTTCTTTTTCGGCAGCTTGTTTTTCCTACATTTCATCAACAGCAATGTGCTTCAAGATTTCGCAGAATCTCAGGATCCTCACAAAATATTCCTGCTTGGGTTAAGTTCTCACATTGTGTTTTCAGTGTAAGCAGTATACCTTGATGTGCATCATGTGACAGTAGGCAAGGACAATCTCCCAATACACCCAACCACTTACAAACACTTAAAACACAGGAGTCAACACTCTCTTCACTCTGAACCACATACACATTCAGTGTGACTTCCTCAGCCTCACAAACCAATGGCAGCACTTTTAACACAAAGGGATGGAGACGTTACACAGTGCGCTACAATCTCAAAGACCATCACTAAATCAAACCCTTACAAACAGACCAACACATCACTGGTCCACGTGGTACATCGAATGACTCCACAGCAGCACGTCGCCTCCATCAACACCAGGCAAAACTACGGTTTGTAGAGATGAGTTTAGCTGATCATGCCACAGCCATCCATGGCCGGACGTACCAGATTTCACAACTACCTTTCTGTTTGTTCCTTAGCTGTCTCCTATTCGCCAGTTCCTGTCTCTTTCACTCTGTTTTCTAGGAACATGAACTGCTCACTGATAATCTAATTTACTTGTCTCTCACCAGATACAGACCCTCACCTCCCCCATTTATTAGATCACTATCGGCACCACCACCTCAACACATACACACACATTTATGGTGCTTTAATGCTTTTCCATTAGGTACAATTGGTGCCTGGGTTCTTTTTTAGTACTTGCTCACTCTTGGTTCCACAAAAAAAGTAGAGACTAAAATTGAGTGATGAGTAAATTGGCAGAACACTGATTGGCCAGAGAGACTTGTCTATCACGCCATAGCCATTTAAATAAAATTACTTTAAAAACCATTAGTTTGTATCCGACTTACAACGGCAGATCGTCAATACACAGTGTCCTTTTGAAGAGGTTCAAACGCTCCTCGGATCGGTTACTGACCAAAGAATTCAGTGAGAGCTGGAAGGTGCAACAAGGAACAACTGTTATAATAATGTTTATGGGGTCCCTAGTGGTGCAGCAGACTTTCATTAACAGTTCTGTCCCTGGTTGATCCCTCGGCCCAAATCACTCATGACGCTAGCCGGGGGAAGGTATCATGTAACTGACAGAACCGAACTGGGCTTCGGATCATCATGGTCAATGCCCTTATGTAGTTTAGAGGGGTATGTCACGTGACTAAAGCTGCTCTAATTTTTACTGAAGACTGTATGTACTAAAAAAGATGAGAAGGAGGTGCATTAGTGGGAAGGTCATTTCCACACAGAGGCTAAACATCACTCGCTGTCTTGCTTTTCTTCACAAGCTATTAGCTACAGATCAAAGGATTCCGAATAAGCTCTGTCCATTAGGCTGATTGTGTGTGTGTGTGTGTGTGTGTGTGTGTGTTTCATGCTTTTATTGCCTTCCTTCAAGTGGGGATTCAGGTGAGGCAGACTTCCTTGAAAACAACCTCAAAATGTCAAAGATATTACAATCAGTTCCCTTTTTTTTTTACATGAAATTTATGTTATAAAACGCATCATAATGTAATTTTCTCAGACAAACATCTAATTTTCTCATAAGAAACAATGGTAAGTTGTGTCTGCGTGTTCCTCACCTTATATTCAAATGGTAGTTACAGTTTTTTTACATAAATACATACAAAATAGTAAACAAAGTCATTAAAAACAATAAAAAAAAAAAAAAGAAAATTATAAAAACTTGTGCTGGGTATACATACACACCACACTCCTCACAGACAGTCACCCGGAGGAAACCCACGCAGACACAGAGAGAACACACCACACTCCTCACAGACAGTCACCCGGAGGAAACCCACGCAGACACAGGGAGAACACACCACACTCCTCACAGACAGTCACCCGGAGGCGGTAATCGAACCAACAACCACCAGGCCCCTGGAGCTGTGTGACTGCGACACCTACCTGCTGCGCTACTGTGTCGCTTTGGCAGATATTGGTTAAAAAAAATTCTTTGTGGATCAATTTTTACAGCCCTTTCCTATTATCACCATCCGTGATTGATGCTTGACATTAATGGTACTTGAAAAACAGCACAAAAAAAGGGAAAGCCACACCAAAAAAAACCCATGATTTTTGAATTCAGTGTCTGTCTAATCATCACAGAAAGTATTAAGAAACTGGAACAGACCTCACGTGGCCCACAGTGCGTTCAGTGATCCTTACGACACAACATGGTACAATCATACAACCCGCCTTGCGTGATGTTCTTATCTCATCTGTAATGTAACCTTTATTTCCTGAAGAACACATAGCATTGTTCAAACTTAAGCACAATAAACTTCCATAAATAGTGAGGTGACTGTTCTCTCTACGTCTAGTTGCGTAAGTACGGCATAAACACGTGTGATATGAATTAAAGTAGTCAAATTAAGGCCAAGTGTGGGCCAGAGGTGTTTAAAATCCATACCAGCACTGGGCTGTGATTCAGTGGCATGATGTTCTCTGGAGTAAATCATACCAAAACATAAACGAGTTAAAGAATGTAACATACATCTCTCTATACCAAAGAAAAGTGTGTGTGTGTGTGTGCGTGTGCAGGGAGATCTGTTTAAAAACTGTAAAATAACAGCTCTGTTCTGTACTTCAGTCTTTCTGGTGTTTGCCTCAAATGCTTGAGAAACTTCAATGTGTTCTGGTGACACTCGCTAACAAAAGATAATGGGTTAAAGTGTGTATGACCCGGGAGCAGCTGTATCTAGCCCTAAAGCCGAGTAAAGATTCATCTGGTGCTCCTCTATGGCCTGGAACCAGAAAAATTAACAGCGTCATTAAAAACTATTACATTTTCCAATTATTCGCCCGAACACCAAAAGCGGGTGAGTTTTTTCCTTTTTTTCAGATGCATACTTTCTGTTCCCAAATATTCTGTGCACCCAAAAATGAACCCCAGATAAGTTACTATCTAGTGTTACAGATACGCGCAGTGAGATCATGCTAGCAATGTTTCTTAACTGGCCAGGTTGCCAGATATTCATGTGAACATCCCCAAATATGTTGAGTACACAGTGTACAAATCCAGTGCGGAGTGGATCTTTAGTAAAATATTTATAAATTCAACTTGAGTCCAGGCTGCTCCAACTCTACACTCCCTGAGACCTCGTCGTCTTCTACCTTTACATAAGCATTCAGTAACGCGTAGTTAGAGTAAAGCATTGGTGGCAAATTGGGACGCACTGGAGCAGCCAACAATGAGTTTAAAGCCATCATGATCAATGCCAAATGTTGGCTAGTGTGGCATAAGTCCTCCTCACTGCTCTGTGCAGCAGTGGCGCTCTGTTCTTTGGAGTGATGAAGCCCTAACTAATACCTCCAAGATCAGTTTCCGCACCAGACTTCCAAATGAGTCACAGAGCTCGGCTGCAGGAGAGCGTCCTTGTCCCTTTACGGCTAACAACACAGCCTCCACTGTGACCTTCCCTTCAATGAACACAGGCCGAACAATGTGCTTCACGCTCTGTATGTTTTCCACAAAAACAGATGCTTCATTTAACTTGGGTTTCACTCAACTGGCTGCACTCGAATCCCCCTCTTCCTCCTGCCTAGAAGACAAATTAAATGAAATCCTGCCTGTGGCAGGTGTCCCAATAACAAAGCATAACTCAGCTCGCCAGACAAGCTCGGCGGTATTAACTCCCACTCGCTCCGGGCTGCTAAATTTGGACGCCTGCATCAGCCTCCATCTGCGAAAACAATTCTGGGCATTATTGACCCTCAGAAGCGGGTTCTCCAGGGGCTGAGGCATAAATTAATGAAAAAATACAAAACAAAGCTCATACAGAGGCTGTACAATAGTCACCCTGAGAACCAAGGGGTCTGGAAAGGAAGGGGAGGGACGATAACTAAAGCAATAACACACACACACACTTCCTCCGCACCAGCACTTCTCTGAGCCGGTTCCTAGAACTGGACACACAGCCTCGAGGGAAGAACATCAAGAATTCAACGCTGCCATTATCACTGAGTAAACCAGAACGACTTGTTCTTCCTCCCTCGTGTTTACTGCCTTTAAGTTCTTGAAATTACTTAGTGGGATAAACAGAGTTGTAGACACCCCATTCTTTAAGCATCGTGGATTAAAGAAGTGGTTCCACCTCTTTATTTTCATGAGTTCTATACAGCAGTGTTTCGCCAGCTTTTTTCCGATCAGGTCACCCTTTAAAACACATGTAAATATTGAAGTAAACCCAATCTAAAAGTGAAAAATAAAAAGCAGCCAACACACACACTTAGGCAGTAAACGGCCATAATTTTTAAACTGTCTCATGGGTGTGGCCACAGGTGCAAAAAAAAAAAAACAACAACTGTGTATTAATTTAATTTCTGACCACATCACTGTTCTGACGTAGCTGCAGGGTTGTGGTGGGTCCGGAGCCTACACAGAATCACTGGGCGCAAGGCGGGAACATGCTCTGGAGGGGGCGCCAATCCTTCACAGGGCGACACACACTCACACCTCTGAGTCGCCAATCCACCTACCAACGTGTGTTTTTGGACCGTGGGAGGAACCCGGAGCATCCGGAGGAAACCCACACAGACACAGGGAGAACACACCACACTCCTCACAGACAGTCACCCGGAGGAAACCCATGCAGACACAGAGAGAACACACCACACTCCTCACAGTCACCCGGAGGAAACACACGCAGACACAGGGAGAACACACCACACTCCTACCTGCTGCGCCACCCCACTACCATAGTTACAGCTCTTCTGGTAACCAGCAACCAGACTGCATGCATGCTCACTCTCTCTCATGTCTGTTGTCTATTACTGAGTTCTCTCGCCTGGCCCCTGGACCAGTTTAATTTTTCCCCTGCTTTGCCATGAACCTGCTAACCCCAGCCCCGGTCCCTATGCATCCTGTTCGACATCTTGGCCTTGTTTGACGTGTAGCATCATGCATGGCCGTGCTAGGAACTGTTTTAACCAAAATCGACTCTGCACCTGCTTCTACTCCCCCACAGAACCACTGATCACCTCCTGCTTACTCATACGTCTTCACAACTTAGATTACCCGTCACTCATTATCTCTACCTCTTTACTGCTGGTGTGCTATCTGTTGTGCTCTGTGTAGCCCAAAGGAGGATGGGTCCCACTTATTAGTCCTGGTTCCTCTGAAAGTTTCTTCCTCATGTGCCGAGGGAGTTTTCCCTTGCCGCTGTCACCCTTGGCTTGCTCATAGGAGGCTTGGAACCAGATTGATTTGACACGGTTCCTTACACCAGACACTGTAACAATAGAAGAACCCATTTGATGCTATTAGAACCAAATTCAGAAGGTTCTTCATAGGCCTAAAGAACCATTCCACCACGCAAAGAGCCATACATGTCTTTAACCTTTAAAACACTTGCAGAACTGCGTCTACGTCAGCAGAGTGTCCACCTCGAAGCAGCGGAATCTGACCCCATGGTGAAATGGTCCTTCAGATCAAGAACTGAGACACCCCACCCCTAGGCAAAGGGGTTAAGTGTTAGGGGCAAAGGGGTGAAATGTGATTAGAGTTTTAAAGGGTTAAAAAATGCCTTGCACCATCAGCATGATCTCTCTAACTGCTTCAACTCCTTTCGACTCACCTCTCTCCACAAGCACTTCTGAGCTTATTTACGTCTGAAACCTGACGTTGAGAGGCTCGCTGATTATTTCCAAAGTGACCTTACAATGGAGACCACAACAGGACATTAATATCCAGCAGGAAGCTGCCAACGCTCCTTGAGTGGACAGAGTTCCTGCCGGGTGTATGCAGTTCAGTAAGTGGACACAGGGCTGTAAAGCTGAGACAAATGAGTGGTCCGCATCATGAAAAAAGTAAGCAAGTATGCTTGTGTGCAACATATAACCAAACACACACAGATGTCCTCACTGTCCATGTGATCAGACACTGATCAGAAGGTAGGCATTTTGTATTTAGACAGACTATAGTCCAATGACGCTGCCACTGTCAGTCTTCACACATCACTTTCACTTCCTTTCTTCTTACAGCAGGAAGACTCAGAGCTTCTGAGACAGGGTTTAACACTAGTGAGCGCACACACACACACACTCAGAAACACATACACACACACCGAGGCCTGCTGCTGTTCAGGAAACTGGAGCTGCCACATTTAGTAGAGAGTAAGCCTTCATCTGCACACTCAATCTGACTTCCCTCTGCCAAGCACTTACAGCTCTCTCTCTCTCTTACACACACACACACACACACACACACACACACACACTCTCTCTCTCCTGACACACACACAATCTGCCTTGCTCTCTCTCTCATGCTCACATTCTCTCTCCTGACACAAACAAACTCTCCACCTCTTTCTCTCTCTTTGACACCCACAGTCTCTCGCTCTCTCCCTCTTACACACACACACACACTCTCTCTCCTGACACACACAGTCTCTCGCTCTCTCCCTCTTACACACACACACTCGCTCTCCCTCTCTTACACACACTCTCTCTCCTGACACACACACTCTCTCCTGACACACACACACATACACAATATCTCGCTCTCTCCCTCTTGCACACACACACACACTCTCCTGACACACACACACAGTCTCTTGCTCTCTCCCTCTTAGACACACACACACACACTCGCTCTCTCTCTTACACACACTCTCCTGACACACACACACACACACAATCTCTCGCTCTCTCCCTCTTACACACACACACACATACACACACACACACACAGTCTCTCGCTTTCTCCCTCTTGCATTTTCTCACCTCACACCTCTCTCTCTCTCTGGAAGTAGATGAGGATGCTGAGAAAGGTGTCACACTACTGCTGTGAGGATTTGATTGCATTCAGTCACATAAACACTGCTTCACAGACCAACCTTCAGAACCCCTTTTAAAAAGACACTTGGCCCCGGGAGTGGTGACCTCATGAGCGTCCGTCCTGCTTTAAACCGTAACACAGTACCACCACTGTGTGAATCTGGACATTTCTACAGTGACACACTGCTACTAGCTTCAGCCTCTTTCTCTAGAAAGCAGCCCAGCTCATGCTGCTGATCCTCCTGACCCTGCACTCACTGTCCTGCCAAGTCCGGCCCAGTCCAGCCAGAGTAAACCAAACAGCCAGCATCCGCCAACACATCACATGAGAAACTCCCGCTGGGTGTGTGTGTGTGTGTGTGTGTGTGTGTTTTAACACAAGGCTTTCTTTACATGGTGCAATATTCATGCAACTGTAATTGTCTGAAATTTGCAGGAAACACCTTGCATAACGTAAAGCCTCATGTAATTCACTTTAAACCTGTCTCATACTGAGACCCAGCAGTCGCAACCATGTGTCATTGCTGTGACCATTTGTCATCATTCAGCCACAAAGACCTTCTCAAACGTACTGGATGGGGCTCCGTCACTCCACAGCAAAATGGGGGACTGCAACAGTGAAATCCCGTCCACTGGTGGCGCTGTTGCACTAAATACACTCAAACACTGATGTACCTGAAGAAGAGCTACAGCTGCAGTGCTATAATCTGTTAGCGTTAGCTTTCCACAAACACTACACTGCTGTTGTTTACATTTTGGAGTAGTTAGTTTTATAGTTAGTTTAAGGAGAAGATTAAAGTTTAGGGGTTAGGTTTAGGGCTAATTGGTTTAAGCTGGGTTGCCAAAAATTCACTTAAAACATCCACAAAAACACTTGGTGAACATTGTAACTAATCTAGGGGTGCCAGTTACATTTACTACACATTTTACTAGTGCCAGTTATATTCAGTACACACTGTACAATTGACAGTTCTATTTAGCACCCATTTTACAAGTGCCAATTTTATTTAGGACATATTTTACACGTGCAAGTTATATTTAGTACAGAGCCTACCTGGAATCATTGGGCGCAAGGCGGGAACACACCCTGGAGGGGGCGCCAGTCCTTCACAGGGCAACACACACACACTCACGCCTACGGACACTTTTGTGTCGCCAATTCACCTACCAGCGTGTGTTTTTGGACTGTGGGAGGAAACCTATGCAGACACAGGGAGAACACACCACACCCCTCACAAACAGTCACCCGGAGGAAACCCACACAGACACAGGGAGAACACACCACACTCCTCACAGACGGTCACCCGGAGGAAACCCACGCGGACACAGGGAGAACACACCACACTCCTCACAGACAGTCACCCGGAGGAAACCTACGCAGACACAGGGAGAACACACCACACTCCTCACAGACAGTCACCCGGAGGAAACCCACACAGACACAGGGAGAACACACCACACTCCTCACAGACAGTCACCCGGAGCGGGAATCGAACCCACAACCTCCAGGTCCCTGGAGCTGTTTTGACTGCGACACTGGTTATATTTACTACACATTTAATTAGTGCCAGTTATATTTAGTACACACTGTACAATTGCTGGTTATACCTAGTACACATTTTATGAAACCTGGCAATGGTCATTGAGTAAAATATATACAAAGAGACCAACCTATTATAAATCATTCACAACCGATTTGTGAATTACCATGTATTTGCATCGTCATATTCTAACCTCACCATTCATTGTGTCACCTTTAAGATGTCCTGTTCATGTGCTTTTGCTTTGAATAATCCTTGCTCAGAGCTTCTCTTCCTCTACGTCTCTCTCTTCAAGTTGTTGAGCAACAAAGACAACGACTCTCTCACTCTCTCTGATGCAAATGGGATGCAGATTAGCCCTGAAAGGGAAGGGATTTGGCGTGTGGTGGTATTTTGATTTAGGCCACTGCAGTTAGGGCTCAGATAAAGAACAGCTCTGACGTGTTTTAGCGGCACGGGCTGTCGAGGTTGTGTGAGGTTGTGTTCCATGTTTCCGTTTCTCTGACTCTGAACAAAATGAAACACTCTGAACAATACAGACTCAGTCAAATGGGCCTTTGGTGCCACGATTCTGGTGACCTCACCTTCTGTGGCAGTTTCCTCTTTCCTGCCGGTCTTCTGGGAGACCACTGAGATCATCACGCACTGATACGGCAGCTTCAGAGCAGCAGTGACACTGATCCACACTCTGACAACGTCTGCATCAGCCTTGGAATACACTCACTTAGTCAGGGGTCTAGTAGCAAACAAAACAAACAAAATGGACCCCCACATATGCCGTG
Source organism: Hoplias malabaricus (assembly GCF_029633855.1). Classification (NCBI taxonomy): domain Eukaryota; kingdom Metazoa; phylum Chordata; class Actinopteri; order Characiformes; family Erythrinidae; genus Hoplias; species Hoplias malabaricus. The sequence continues at coordinate 39,230,510 of NC_089806.1, read as the reverse complement.
CTAATCATATGGTCGGGTCACCAGTGCAGCATTCAGATCCCTTCCTGGGATTTCATGATGTCATCAGAATAATAGCATGCACTGACATTGCAAATCTGCAGCGGTGCATGCAGCAAAACCACAGTAAGAATAGAGTGTAAGAGGAAACTGAACTGGTTTGGTGAACACTTGGAGGGGGGGTGGGGGAGTGTCAATATTAGCTGCTGGTATGAAACTGTTTGAAGGGTCTACACTGGCTTTGCAGTGGTATAAAACAATGCAGTTTAGTCGTAGTGTTGGGAGCCCTGCAATGGGATTTTTAAAATCACAAACAGTGCTTTTTAATCATAGCTTTTCCACAAGTGAAGACAGTTCTGAGTCTTAATGAAATATCTGTGACGAGCTTTGGTTAAAACACCACAAGGATACAACACCACAGCCCCCTCCCCCAACTGTTCAGAACAGCCAGTTTCAGTGCCTGTTCCTTTTAACAAGAACGAGCCACACCCTGCTCACCCCAACCCTGAGTGCACAGCAGTGATGAGCGAGGAACAGAAGCTCTGGTTTTGGGCCATTTTCGCTCAGTTCTCTTACTTCCCTGCGTCTTCTTGTGTCTGTTTTACTCCATTTAAGCTCATCGTTGAGCTTTGACATAAGCGCAGGTCCAGCGCTGTGATTGGACAAACTCTAAAGGCCTAAAGGCTGTTCACTTTAAATAATAACCCGTGCAAAATCAGTTTTCTGACTCCCACATTTTCCAGCCCACAGAAGACAGGGTGGTCTGGTTTCACAGTGTGTGTGTGTGTGTGTGTGTGTGTGGGTGGGTTGATAGGCTCTTGAGCCCCAAATTAATGTACACATGCACTTAACAAGTACTTTTAAGCATGAACAAACATTGCATGGGGTCTCTTCTGTCCTCTTGGTGTCCGTAATTAATCGCAGTAGTTTGCAGAACTTATTTCGAGAAGTGGGTGATTTTAGCCAAGTATCAGCGTCATCAACCAAGTGAACCCACGAGATTCTTCACTGCCCACCGTGACCATACTGACCACATGTGAAATCTGATGTTAAACCCGCTCTCAGCCGGAGGAGTGGCTAATGCAAACAATGTCTTGTGTGCAAATTGCAACAGCGAGATTACTGAATAACTAACTCACTGGGAGATTGCCCACACTTGGCATTGACCATGATGACCACATAGTCATGTGCATCTGCTCTGAAGGGTCCCATTCTACTGGTCGGTGCTTTAAATATATATATATTATAAAAGAGTGCCAATGACATGTAATAACTCACATGTAATGAACCGACATTCCTCTTGCACTTCACTGCACCTAATGGTATGTGTTGCCATGGTGAGCACAGCTGTGTGCCGAGTCACGAGAGCGTGCGAGGGAACGAATCCAAGTGGCTCTGCACACTCTGGCATGCCTCAGCTTGTCCTGACCATCCCTCTGTCCTGCTGCAGGAACCTCAGACAACAGACAAATGCTTTGAATGCTCTGGATGTTTTTAAGTGGAGACGCCTGGAAGAAAAATGCACTGCTTCCTTTCTCCCAGACAAACAGCTTCTCTCTGGTTTTAGATTTCCAGCCTAAATAAGTGCACCTCGCCCTAACGTAAACTAATTCTCACAACTCCAGGACTGTTCCCAGACACGGACTCATGGTCTTTCATGTCGGGGACTCCATCAGTAAGAGCTGAGACTCTTGTATTTAAAAGGTGATGTATTCTGTTCCTTATTCACAACTGTACATAGCTCTGGGCTCTTAAAAATCACCTGTGGCCCGATTTGGTCAAGATACCACAAGACTCAAACACGGCAGCAGTGTCTCACCCTGTCGAAATTGCCACGTTCTGAACGGCGGTTTCAGCACCTGTTACTTTATATGATAATGAGGCACACACTGTTAACCCCGACCCGAGTGCAGAGCAGTGAGGAGCAAGGAACAGAAGCTCTGGTTTTTTTAGGCATTTTTACTCTGTTGTCTTTCTCCTCCATTCCCTTTTTTGTTTGTTTGTTTTTACTCAGTTCTCTTATTTCTCTGCCATCGTTGTGTTTGCTTTGCTCTATTTAACATTGTCTTTATGCTCTCAAATATGCCCGGGTCCAGTGGTGTGATTGGACAGACTCAGAAGGCTTGCTGACTGAGTGGTCTTGTTTCACAGTGTGGGTTTGTAGAATTCTATTCCACGGATTAATATGCTAATGCACTGAAACCTTGATTATTTTTCCATATGGCATCCTCCAACTAGGGCTGTGCCATATCATATCATTCACAATAATATTGTCATATTTTTTAAAACAATAAAAAAAATCTATATCGTGATAATCGTGATTTCTGACTTGTTTGCATGATGACTCAGCGCAACAAATATTCTGGGGGTTTTTTTGTCGTTTTCTGTGAAGCATTAAGGTTACCTTTTTGTTTATTTGCTTTCTTTTTGCTGTTTATACGCACTCACTTTGGCTGTGTGGTACATATTTATTTTGCTTTATTTTATACAAAGTCTGAATTTTGGTAAATTACTGATGTTTACAAAATAAGTAAAAGTTGACTGATTTCTTTTGTCACTTTTTTATATTTGAATATTTGAAACTGTTACATTTGTAGTGAAAGAAAACTTAAACATAAAACCATTTAATGCTATTAATGTATATTAAATCTATTTAATTGAATACAATTAATATAACATTTATTTTGTTGCATTAGTGTGTTCTTGAGATTAATAAAAGTTTTTTTCAGTGTTTAGTTCATATCGCCAAGAATATCGTTATCGCCAAAACACCCTGAAATCTCATGATATTAATTTAGGGCCATATCGCCCACACCTACCCCGAACTAAATACAAGTCAACTAATACTGACCATTACCAATTCTTGTGTGTCATCTCCTGAGCTTGGAAAAATGGATAAAACAACATTTTCATATGCTAGCACATTTCATTTCAACATTGATTCACAACTGTGATGTGTTTGGTTCATGTTTACAACACTTTGTAGGGTTTGCTTTAACAGCCATTTTAAGACAAGAAAATCACTCCAATAAAAAAAATGTCTTCTGAAATCAAGGCTAGTCATCGGAATGTCTTTGCAATTTTAGAGGTATCATAGTTGTGAGAATTGGGAGGTTAACCAGTCCAGTGCTTTTTTGAATGTCTGTATCGAGTGAGTGGGTTGTTCTAGCGAAATGCTGCTAGATGACAGATCTGAGTGGGCAGAGAGTGGAACTCCATTATCACCAGAAGGGTGAAAGACATCAAAAAACCTGTCTGTCTCACAACCCCACACGAAACTTGATGCTGTCAAAACTGAACTCCTGCCTTTGTCCATGCCTTCGCACTGAACTCAGATCCTATAAATACACCCAGCTGCAAGCTATGTGGAATTCGTTTGCATGTTGTCTTGCGTGTGTCTTTGTGTGGTGCATTCCTGTCCTTTATCACTTACTCCACTGTGTCCTCACCAAAAATAAACAGACCAATAATAGCTGGAATGGAACAGACTTGCTGCAATCATCGTTTTTCATGGTCCAGCAGAAATGAGAGCAGATCTAACTACAATTTCCCATGATTACATAATATGGAATTCAGAGCACAAGATGACGCACCTGCTGCACGTAAGCCGACAAAAACCTGAGCCAGTAGTGACACAAGATTTTTACAATGACCTCAAAATAGTCCTCACCTAAGGAACTAAGGGATTTATCGCTAACTGATATCAAGCTCAAAGTTTAGCACTAGCTAGAGGGGTATAAAGCCCCCAGCATTGGGCTGTGAAGCTGTGGAACTGCATTCTCTGGAATTAACAGCTTATACTTATTGTGTGTTAAGCTGTTAATGTGTGGGAAATGGCCAGAAGAAAACTGGGGTGAAAAGGAGGGTTAAAGTTTACTAACATCTCCATCCCAAACAGCACCCTACTCCCTACGAATATAAACATTGATTATCCTCCATACCATGCACTATTTGTGAGCAGATGCTGTTAATTTATGACCGACAGAGTGAAAACAATGATGAAATACAAAACGAATCACGAGTGAAACAACACAATTACTGGAGCTTGCATAGAGTCTAAAGGTAGGGCATTTATTGTTAAAACTGTTGCCAAAAAAGTAGTCTCACACATAGGAGTTGACACAATTTCTGTGAAAAAAAATGTGCAGAATGTGTACAGGAAGACTGACTCAACTGGAAACAGAAACTACAACTTTTAATTCACATTACTGTGGAGCTCTCACACACACACACACACCTCCTTCCTCATCTCCTTTATGAGCCAGGAGCTGTGCTGAAGCATTAATATTCTCCATTTAAAGGTCTGTGTCTGATGCTCAAGACCTCCCTGAAACTCATATGCAGCAAATTAAGAGACTCGAACTCAAAAAACATCAAAACTACACACAGAAGTACTAGCATTTTAACTTTGTTGGGATTACATTTCTTTAATCCAGAAAAACTACTGATATAATTAAAATCCAATTGTGTTGACATTACATTGATTTGTTTTACATTTAAAAATCCATCATTAAAAGTACTCAGTCTTAAGAAGCGGAACAATTAGATTAATCTCTTTTAATTGCAGCAAATTGTGTGATTACATTTTTTTAAGTGATCAACAGCACAAATTTGTTTTAACAGGGACCTGGTTCTAGGAATTTTGGAACCTGTTCTGAACCCGTGTTTTTGATACCCAACCCAAGTTGACGTCATCAATCCCTTCATCTTTCCACAGTCATATCAGCGCTGCTGAAGATCATTTTCCCTCAGAGATAACACCACACAATGTTTCCGCCATGTCATCCTGGAACTTTTGAAGTCTGGGACTCGGCAGGAAACTTTTGATGGAAGACTGCTCTCCCACCCTCATCCTTTTTTTCCCCCTCTGATCACCTCTTTATTCTTCTTTACCTCTGCTCTCCTTCCACCCTTAGCTTTCTCATGCCTCTCCTTCACTCAAACACAACTGAGAGTTCACCCCGAATGCCGCTGTGTGACATTTCTCGCACCTACTCTGACCTTTACTGCTGCCGGTGAGTGGGAAGCGTTTGAGGAGGGGGAGAAGGAGGGCCACTGTGGCATTTTTATAATCCCTTTCTTTTTTTTTTTTCATGGGTTGCTCTCTCATGTGACATATTCAGCTATTTCCAAACCTGTTTGGCAAGTTATGTAACAACACAGAGGCTGTAGAGGCACTTGTCATGCTCTGGAGGGATGTAGTTGTACTTTCCCAGCTCTGATATCACTGATTCAATGTTAGATACACGCAGTATCTCCAGATATTTGTAGAAACAATCTCAAATGATTGTCTCTAAAGAAAGACATGAGATTAAGATCACTTTGCCCAATGCTACAATGTGAACTAAAGGGGTAGAAAGCTTCCCACCATTGCGCTTTATAGCAGTAGAACTGCGTTCTCTGGAAAGATGAAGCTTTGTCCAAAGATTCTGGGTTGAGTTTGAAAAGCAATGATGAAACTGTATTCTGCAATGCGCTTAAAAGTGATGCTTGCGATTTTAATCCAATAAACCTTTTATAATAATCAGAGAATGTTGCCTCTCTGGACTGTTTGTGCACGGGGAAAAAACTTCACTGTTTGTATACAGCCCTGGTTCTGTAAATGGGAAATAAACCAAGTGGCTCAAACTGGCTCAGACACTCTCAGAGTAGTTCTCCAGAGGTTAAATGCAATCTGCCCTTAAGGTTAAATGCAATCAAGTCCTCACAGCATCGTTCTAGTATCTAGAGTAAAACCTTCCAGTGACACAACCACAGCAACTAAATGGGCACAAACACCCCTCAGAGGGGGGTCTCCAAATAAATCCTTGGCATGGGTGAAATAAGCAAGAGTGGAATCACATGCTTGCGCACCAGCTGCAATGAGCTATGGTATTAGTCAAATACAACTGCAATGTTTCCAAAGTGTATAATTAGAGTGGGCAATTAGAAATGTCTAAATAATTGTGCATTGTTGTAGAAGTCAGATTGCGATATAAAAAAAATTTGTGGTGGAAGAACCCCAAAGAAAACTGTCCTGGCAACTATTCTAATCACTGCTTGTAATTCAACCCTGCTGATTTCAGAACAAGCCTTGAATACTTTAGGTCCGAAGGGATCGGACAGTGTGTGGAAAAAAGGAGGAGAGGGGTTCCACTTCATTCTGGCACGGGAACAGGTTGGAAAGAGGCTGGAAGCTTTGTGGAACTCCAGGCAAAATTGTAGGAAAAAATGAGACTGTCTTTTTGTTTTCTAGCTGAATCTCTTCCAACAGCAAATAGACCATTGCATATCATCTGTGGGGGAGAGTTCCAAGACTGAACTCTTGCCAAGTTTGTACTGGGTTGAGTTGGAAAAACTACAGCCAATACTTCACCACTGTGCCTCCCTGATCTCATGCAGGCTTCAAGCTAAAATGTCCCAAGGTCCAGGTCAACTTACTGACAGCACCAGTACCTCTAATTGGCTAATCTGATTCCTACTAGATTCATGGGTTCAGTTCCCAAGTATGTGACAAGCTCAACAGGTTTTATTCAGCACTCTGAGGGATGATGGACTGATTCATATCAGTTTAGAACAGAATTTAGTGGGGATTTACTTAGGTTCAGAGACCAAACTTGATGCTTTTAGCCAGATCAGGTCAGGGCTAGGTCAGGTGAGGACTGTTAATGAGCCGATACCCGCATTTTGACCACAATGCAAGGCCCTATGAAACTCTACTTCCTATGAGATATACTTTGTCATGACACATGACATTTCAACTTTCAGAAATGAATAAATAACATGCGTGGTGCAAGTTTCACCATCAGTCAAATGACAAGTGCAATGTGGTGAGCCTGCATCACTCACTCCTACATCTAGGTCTCTAACTGAGCATTTACTAAAGGGTCAGGCAGTTCATTGAGTGCAAGGCTGCTACAGTAGTAGAGACACAGTGTGTAGATGTGAATAGGCAGTAGTTTACAATAATATACAGTAGACTGGGTTGGGAATTTGAGAATATTTTGGCAGTTTTATGCTCTGACACACCTGCCAATTAACAGATGAGTAGTACCAAATGTGTTTGCGCAGGAATACAACCCCCCAGACAGTAGTTTCTCCAAGCCCTGATGTATATATCTATATACTGTGTGAATACACTGGTCAGCCATATTATCACCTCCTTGTTTCGAAGCTCATTGTCCATTCTCTCGTCTCCATTGACCATACAGGAGTGTATATGTTGTTCTACAATTACACACTGTAGTCCAGCTGTTGCTCTACATAGTCTGTTAGCCCTCTGTCCTCTTTACCTCTACAGGACCACCACAGTTGAGGTTGAATTTGGGTTGTGGATCATTCTCAGCGCTGCAACATTGTGCTGGTGTGTTAGTGTGTTCTGTGCCGGTACAAATGGACCAGACACAGCAGGAGTTTTCAAAGTCAACGGTGTCAGCAATGAAATGAGAATAACCCACCAACCAAACATATCCAGACGACAGTGTCCTGTGGGAAGTGTCCTGTGTCCAAGAGGTAGACCAACACAAACTGTGCAGCAACACATAAGCTGCTGTCTATGACTGAATCACAAGGAATGTGTGTCTAATAGAGTGGACAGTGAGTGGACCGTGTTTGTCAATTCCAGAAGCACTGGGTGTAGCAATGCCGTACGTAGTGCACAATGACACATGCCCTTTTCAGTACATTTTAAGAGTAACAGGATGCTTATGACGAAACTTAAACTCTGTTAACCATGTAATAACAAGCACTATTCTCACTATGTCCACCACCGCAAAAAAAAAATCCCCTCACGTAAACTAAAGAGACAATAGCGCACACTCGGACGTCAAACAAATGGGATGACGGCGGCCACTCGACATTACAAGCCAGGAACTGTTTTCTTGTCCATACCACAACATTGAAAACAGAGCTTAACAAATCTTAACCTTTTGCTAAAGGTCTGTTTTCAGTGACCATAAACGCAGTTCATGTACGGTCAGAAGAAGAAAATAAACAGAAATGGCTGTGTTTGGACTGGATGGGTGTAGACTCAAGGTCCAAAGCTCTTTGGGAAAGCTTCCTGCACTTTCAGTATCATGTTTTCTTGAGCCACCATTTCATTAAAACAAGTTTAATCACTACAACCCACATTTGTTTACAGCTTCACAGTGAGAAATCAATGTAAATGTGTGTTCAGAAGACCTTTGTGTGTGTGTTCCTGAGTTTTGGAATGTCTGCATGCAATCTTAACTGCAGGGTTATTTCACAAATCAAGATAAACTGGACACCTTAGGTACTTAGAGATAACTGTCCAATAGGAATGTCCCCTCATTGAATTCTCTATTGGACAAACCCGACCTTTGAAAACTTAATATTGGCTTTTGCATCATCTTGAGTCGTTATTTACCTGAAAGAGGTCTAGATGACTAGCTATCAGCTTGGTAACAAGCACTCTTCTCAAGGTCTTGGGTGTGTTCATGAGGTTGTTGGACACATCTGCGCCCAGGAGGGAATTCACAAAGCCTGCTGAGCTAAACTTATGTGTGGACTGTCCAGCCGTACTGGCCCATGGTCTCTGCTCGTGCTGGACAAACTTGACCATTGGCTAAATGTCTTGAATAATAATTTGAATCAAAAAATTGTAGTTACTACAAATAGCATTTGTTTTCAGCTTTGGTGCCAAGACCCATGTTTGAGACTGTGGTTTGAGTTTGTTTTGGAAATGTCTGCACATGGTCATTCATTTACCGAGCAGGAATACAAATCTAAGCCCATAGTGAGGGTTTTCCAAGAGAAACAGCCTCTGCTCCTACTGGACAAGTCTCTGATTTCAACAGGTCTAAGGTCTGTTGAGAGAATCTGACCAAATCCAGCATCTGATTTTAGCTTGTGGCTTGTTAAAAGAAGCTAGTGTTTGTGTTTTTAGGTTGGTTTTGGACCTTCTGCACAAGCCAAACTCTGAAAAAGTTAAGGCTATTTGCTCTTAGTGAACAGGCTAAACTTAGGCTTAAGTTATCAAGCTAAATTTAAGTCTGCTAATTCAGCATCTTTTGGGACACCATGGTAACAAATAAGTCTAGTTGCTAGAGACAGGGTATGTTTTCAACTGGAGGTTAATCCAATAGGAACAGAGCTGAGGGACAGATTATTGGACGGACTTCAACTTTGGGCTTAAGTTAGCTGGCTAACTGAGAAATCCTGCTTTAATTAATACCCTAAAGGTCTGCACAAATAAACAACATTTTTGAACTACGTAGCACTTTACCATCGAAGTGGTCCCTGAACTCTCCTCCTATTGGACAATCTTGACTTCAGGCTTAAGTTATCTAGTTAAATTTATATTCTGCTAATTTAACATCTTTTGGGATATTGTTTAAATGAAGTAAGTTCCACTGATTAGTTATCAGCAGTTTTCAACTTTGTAGCACAAAAAAACAACCAGATTTGTCTCTTTTATTAAACTAATTAGCAAATGAGGACTATCCAACAGAAGCTGGCCCTGAACTCTCCTCTTATTGGACAGAGTTGACTTTGGGCTTAAGTTAACCGCCTAACTATCTAGTACATGCTTGGGGGTTATCCAACCAAAGCAGGATTTCTCAGTTAGCCAGCTACATTAAGATCAAATTAACTGGTTAACCCCTAAGCTTCCATGAACTAGTGTCTGTTTATGCCGGAAAAGTAGTCTGTGCTAGCTCGTGGGGCTAGTCGTGTCCCACGATGACACGTGACGTAGGCTCTACCTGCGTTGTAGAAGAGGTCGAGCACGGCGGTCTCCCCGAAGTCCAGCTTTCCGAAGAGCACGACCTCCAGCGTACTGCCCGCGGCCTCGCACGCGTCCCTCAGGCACTGCAGCGCGGGGTTCTCGGCGCCCGTCTCCGAGTTCAACACGTAGACTACGCTCGGCGCGCGGCTCCGGCAGCCACCCGCCGCCAGCAGCGCGCCCTCCGCGGGGCATCCGGCGTTCACCACCGTCGCTGTCGCCTCATGCCAGAAGGAGCCAGCGGCGGGAACGGTGCGTGAGCCCTCCTCGCGACAAGGCACCGGGAGAGATACGCCCTCGTGCTCCAGGTTCATCCTCGGGAACGGGTGATAAACACGAAGAGGGTGAAAAGCGAGGGATACACTGAGAGAAGAGTCCCAGAACTCCTCCGGTTACCTCCGGCTGAGCTCCGTTAAACCAGGACGAGGCTCGCGCGCGGACATTCCTCCGTGCGGAACGTAAACAAAACTATATTTCCCTTCCTTCAAACTGCAGTTTCTGTTCTAGTAAAAATAACGTGTCCAAGCGTGCTGAAACACAACCGCGAGCTTGTGCTGTTGTTGTTGTTGTGGCTCGTGGCAGCCACGCGCTCGATCGGGTCACGACACGACCTCGCTCTCCTGTCAGCGCGAGCTCCTCTTCAGACGCGAGCGCTCTCGAGACGCTGCAGCTCGCGGTCCCCGCCGCGCGCCTCTCCGTGCACCGCGGCGCCGATGACGACGTGTTGAGTTTGGCGCACGCAGCGCCGGTGTGGAGGAGGAGGTGGAAACGGGGAAGTCCTCGAGCTTTCTCTGCGTGTGGAGCGCGAGACCATTCTCACGGGAACAGTTCAACGGTGTCTGCACGAGGTTCCTGCATTATCGCGAAACAAAAACGAAAACAAGTTGTCGAAAACGCGCTCGCTCGCGCCCCTGCTGCGCTCGTGTGAACCCTGCCCTACCTCTTCAATGTTATCGCTCACACACACGCACACTCATGCGGAAAAGGGGGCGGGGCGTCGGAGGAGATCTTTGCATATGAAGGAACGCCTCTTAAAAAGATACGCCGTGTTTGTGTTTGGGTAGTGGGTTTGAAGAGGGACCCCTACCGGACCCACAGGGCAGGTATAATTTGGGTGGTGGATCATTCTCAGCTGCAGTGACACTGACAGTGTGTGTTGGATCAGACACAGCAGTGTTGCTGGAGTTTTTACACACTATGTCCACTCACTGCCCACCATGTTAGACACACCTACTTTTGGTTGATGGACGATTCTCAGTCCAGCAGTGACACTGAGGGGTTTAAAAACTACAGCAGCACTGCTGTGTCTGATCCAGTCGTGCCAGCAAAACACACACAACCACACCACCGCCACCACGTCAGTGTTGAATACAGCGCTGACAATGATCCACCACCCAAATCATCCCTGCTCTGTGGTGGCCCACAGGGATGCTGACCACTGCAGGACACAGTGAAAAGGGGCTAATAAAGTGTGCAGAGCAAAGGTTGAACTACACGGTGTAATTGTAGAACCACAAAATGCTGCTATAAGGTCAGTGGACCTTTAATAAAAATGAGGTTTTAATATTATGGTTGATAAAGTTTCCCACAGTTAATCCACCTGGGGTTGGACTGTGGGAGGACACCGGAAGTACCCCTCACAGACACGGGGAGAACACACCAAAGCTCCTCACAGACCTGAGGTGGTGGTGGAACCCAGGGCACAGAGACCCGGAGTCTGTAAAGGTCTTAGATCACGTCCTTTGTCGTTGATAGGAATGGACTGTTGGGAGGTGTACAGAATGACCTCAGGGCTGATATCCGTCTTGTAAGATACGGTGCTGACCCCTAGTGGTCTATCCCTGATAGCACAAGTACAAAGAAACAACCTGAAGTCCACGCCTCTCTCTCTCTCTCTCTCTCTCTCCAATCTCCACACCACAGGGGGGGGGGTAGATGGGCAGATGTTTTGAGGTGACGTCACATTTTATTTGCTGTGGGTTTGTTTGTTTTGCGCTCGGCAGGACTACCGCGACCGAGAATGTGACGTCACAATCGGGTTTTCTCTCTCTTTCTCTCTCTCTCTAATGTCCACATCACATGGGAAAGGATGGGCAGATGTTTTGAGGTGACATCACTTTTTATTTGCTGGGGTTTGTTTTGCGCTCGGCAGGACTACCGCGACCGAGAATGTGACGTCACAATCGTGTTCTCTCTCTCACTCTGTCTGATACTGCTTTATACGGACAACTGTTCACCTAGTGTCCCTTCTTCTCAGTTAAATTCATAGTGAATTGGTCCCACGTTAGTGCTGCAGTGCTGTGCATTGCTGTGAGGATCTCGTGGCATTCAGCCTCCTTTCGCGAGGTCAGGTGCTGATGTCGTGGGATCAGTTGTGGATCACAAACTCCAGCTCATAGCCGACGTGCTCTGGAGCTGCTCCAGAGGCTCCCATGTCATTTAAGGCCATTGCGTGGTAGTTATAATGGTATACAAACCTCAGGAAATATTCTCTTCCTATCTCTCTCTCTCTCTCTTTCCTGTGACCCATCCATCTCTCCTTCTCCCTCTCTCTCTCCCTTATTTTCCTTCTTTCTCTCCATTTTCCTCTTCACTTTCTCACTGTCACCCTCTCCCCTCTTTCTTACTCTCTCTCCCTCTCTTTCAAGCACCCTCCATCCCTTTCACATTCTGCGCATGCGCGTGCGCTCTCCCGCATCCCCCTCCTCCGAGTACCACAGTCTCGAGCTCGTTTACCTGCGAAGCCGGACGCCGCGAGGGGGAGACCACCTGTGTTTGTTTATTTGTGTGGTTTGTTTATTTGTTTGTTTACTTGCTTGTCGGTGTGTAGCAGATGTTAATGTTAATCGCGCGTGAGTGTGCGCGCGCGCGGACGCGATGCTGATGCTGAAGGCCGCCCTAGTCGTTGTCGTCGTCGTGTTCTCTTCGGCCGCGCAGTGACGGAGAGGGGGAGGATAATGGTCGCGCGCGCTCCCGGCCTGGCCACGTTACTGCTGCTCGCGCTGTGCGTGGCGCTTTCATCGCGTGCGGCGAGCGCGCGCTCCTCCTCGCCAGCCTCGTCCCCGCTCTCGGAGCTGAAGAGCAAGATCAGCGGCGTGGAGGAGCTGCTCGAGGAGTTCCGCGAGCAGCTACAGCACGAGCATGAGCACGAGCCGCGGCCTTACGTGAACGAGCAGGTGGAGGAGGAGGAGGAAGAGGACGCTAATGACGAGCACGAACGCGATGAAGGGCAGGGCGCGTGCCTCGGCCGGTTCCAAGCCGCCGAGTCGCGCATCATCCGCGCGGCTGCCTCCCTCGCACGTGGCGCAGTTTTCGTGTCTGCCCCGGCAGATGCGCGCGACCCAGCCGCCTGCCTACAAGCCTGCTGCGCCGAGCCGCGCTGTACGGTGGCGGTGACGGTGACGGAGGAGCGCGAGGAGCCGCGGCACGGCCCACGCTGCTACCTTTTCAACTGCACGCATCGCGGCGTGAGTGTGTGCGCGTTCTCGCCGCAGCGGGGCTTCACCGCCTACAACCGCATCGGGAACGGCACCGTCAGCGCGCTCAGGAGACCCGCCGAGGAGGAGGAGGAAGAGGATGAAGGAGAAGCGTGGATGCGAGGTAAAGGGAGAACCAGTCACTGTCAGTATAAACCGAATTGACCAATAGGGTGATGGTCAGAGAATCCAGGGGGTTAGTACCTGCCAAAGTGATCTACCCCTCCAACCCCACAGCGGCCCTAACCCGGTCATTAGTGTTATTCACTTAGCCCCAGTGGTTCTAACCTTGTGGTTGATCAAAATCATATACACACTGTGTCTCTGTTCACTATAAAGTGCACTATTTTGGGGTTCCTCCATTTTGTAGTGTCCAAAAATAGTGAACATGATTTAAGGCACTCAAACAATCCCAGAATGCACCACAAAAATGGATAGTGAATACCCATAATGCACTGCAAGAGTTAGTCCTAAATGGCTCCCTACTCACTAATCCCTATATTATTCACTATTAAGTGCACTATTATAGGGAACTGAAGTGAATGATTTTGGACACTACCTCATGCGGTTCTCACCAAACAATGCATTGGATTATGGGTAATCTGATATCTGCTAGTGTACATGGGTTGTACAGTACTTTTTGCAGTGCATTGTGGGATTGTTAGAGTGCACTGAAAATGTTCCACTATGTTTTTGGACACTACTACAAAATGGCGGAACCCCAGAATAGTGCACCATATAGTGAATACGGCAAAGTTTCGGACACAGCTTTAATGTTTGAAACCACTCACCCCCCTAAATTCAGTTCCCTATTATTGATTAGGGAGGGCGGCACGGTGGCGCAGCAGGAACCTGAGACCTGGAGGTTGTGGGTTCCAGTCCCGCTCCGGGTGACTGTCTGTGAGGAGTGTGGTGTGTTCTCCCTGTGTCTGCGTGGGTTTCCTCCGGGTGACTGTCTGTGAAGAGTGTGGTGTGTTCTCCCTGTGTCTGCATGGGTTTTCTCCGGGTGACTGTCTGTGAGGAGTGTGGTGTGTTCTCCCTGTGTCTGCGTGGGTTTTCTCCGGGTGACTGTCTGTGAGGAGTGTGGTGTGTTCTCTCTGTGTCTGCATGGGTTTTCTCCGGGTGACTGTCTGTGAGGAGTGTGGTGTGTTCTCTCTGTGTCTGTGTGGGTTTTCTCCGGGTGACTGTCTGTGAGGAGTGTGGTGTGTTCTCTCTGTGTCTGCGTGGGTTTCCTCCGGGTGACTGTCTGTGAGGAGTGTGGTGTGTTCTCCCTGTGTCTGCATGGGTTTTCTCCGGGTGACTGTCTGTGAGGAGTGTGGTGTGTTCTCTCTGTGTCTGTGTGGGTTTTCTCCGGGTGACTGTCTGTGAGGAGTGTGGTGTGTTCTCTCTGTGTCTGTGTGGGTTTCCTCCGGGTGACTGTCTGTGAGGAGTGTGGTGTGTTCTCCCTGTGTCCGCGTAGGTGTGAATGTGTGAGTGTGTGTGTTGCCCTGTGAAGGACTGGTGCCCCCTCCAGTGTGTATTCCCGCCTCATGCCCAGTGATTCCAGGTAGGCTCTGGGCCCACCGCGATCCTGAACTGGCTAAGGGTTACAGATAATGAATGAATGGTGATTAGGGGGCCATGGTGTTCACTGAGGCCTGTGCTAGTTGTGTTGGACACTTAAGGGTCTTATGCAGCCACTGCTCTGATTGTCAGTATTACTTTGTATACATCGCCCAATAAATACCCGCCAGAAGTATCTGGACCCACATAACACAGTATCACAGAGCAGGTGGGCAGTCAAGGTTGGTCATTACAGTACCTCTCACTCTTCCGCAGCTGACCTGGTGTTTATCCAGTGGTTAATCATTACTACCACAGCACTACAGGGAGTTGTAATGTGATTTCTATGCACTCAAAGGAGTCCAGGGCACTTAATCAAAATCTAATTCTTCTAATCATTGTAATCTTGGCTATACCACTGAAATGGATCTTTCTTTTAATTCTGTGTATTTATCAGTACACGCCTTGGCAGTGAACTATGAGGCAAATTAACAGCAACAAAATAAACGTTCATTATCATAATCGAGGTAAAATGTTCAGTTAATCGTGATATTGGTGAATGGTCGTATCGTCCAGCACTAACTTAGAGTCCCGATAATGGAACTGGCTAAGGATATCATTGGGTACTGCTCAAGTACAGGTTTATTACCAGCAACTTTATCACTGGACATTCCTGTTTAAGCTTGTGACAGACTTCTTTGTTTTTTCCGACAGAGCTGGACGAGCCCCCCCGCTGTGATGCTGGACAGGACGTGGTGGTCCAGCTGCCAACAGACTGGGCCATACTGGACGGCAGGGACAGCATCGATGACCATGGTATCATACGTTATGAATGGGCCCTGGTCAAAGGAGATGCCTCTGTGAACATAAAGGTAAACACATAAGTCCAGAGGTGTAGGGGGCACATAAAAATGTAGGCAGTACATTATAAGGTAATGATCAACTTGACACTCAGCAAATCCCTGCATAGCAACCGTCTCTAAGCACTGAATGCAAGCAAAGCTCTGTGTGTTCTCTCTGTGTCAGCTTGGGTTACCTCCCACAATAACGAAAAACACATGTTTGTAGGTGGACTGACTGTTCAAAAGCGACTGGGTGAGTGGGTGATGTCCTATAACAGACTGCCACTCTTTCTGGGTAAGCTCCGGACCCACTGCAACCCTCAAAATATAAAGCAGTTACAGAAAATGTGAATGAATGAGCCAAGTATTAACAGTGTCACGCTGCTCAAGTCCTTCTTACTTTTCATTCTAACTTTGTGTGCTGTTGCTATTATTACACGTCACCGTCTTTTACTTTATTGACATGACTGGCTTTTCTGGAGTCAATATTGACTCTTAGGCCCTGCTGCTGAAGTCATCAGAATTGAATCCTTGAATCACTTGATTTTACCAAGACAGCACCACAGCTATAGGCTGTTTCAGTCAACCTTCCGTAACATAGTTCACTCATATTTAACCTTTTGACTCTCAGAGACGACACATGCATCCAGACACGTCAGAGTCAAGGAATCAACACTCAAATGAGTGTCAAATGAATCAAGTGAGTCAGAGTCAAGTGAGACAATCACACAGTTTAAATAAAAACAGTGCTTTATAATGAGAGAAATGCAGTAACAGGTGTGTAAGATGTAAGAAACACACAGGTGGAGTTTCTTTATCCATGTGTATCTTTGCTTGCAGTTTTACACATTTCACACCACACTCCTCACAGACATTCACCCGGAGGAAACCCACACAGACACAGGGAGAACACACCACACTCCTCACAGACATTCACCCGGAGGAAACCCACACAGACACAGAGAGAACACACCACACTCCTCACAGACAGTCACCCGGAGGAAACCCACGCAGACACAGAGAGAACACACCACACTCCTCACAGACAGTCTTTGAGTGGTCAGTACGTGGCAAACCCAGGGCTACACCAGAATACATCACTGTCCTTTTTGAGCCCGGCACTAAAAAGCCGCCGAGTTATAGTTAGTTATATAGTTACTATAGTTATATAGTGGGTTTCCTCTAACATTCCAAATACACATGTTGTTAGGTGCGGATTGGCTGTGAGAACTGGCCCACAGGTGTGAGTGTGTGAGGGACTGGGTGAATGTGTGAAATGCGAGCCGTCAGAATGTCATGGAGCCACCAGAGCCTACCCATTATGAGGACGAGCCAGTCACAGGAAATGAATGAATTATTTGTTTATTATAAGGCAGAAGAGCCATGGCCTGTGACACGATGTTCTTTGTGTCATAACAAAGGCTGAATTTACCTGGTACAGCAGCAGCAGAGCGTAAAGAGAGGAGGACTGATTGTTGTGTTTATTGGATGGGGGTTATTATAAGAGTCTGAATTAGAGAATAAAGCCTTAAGGTAAACACACAAACACACACAGATATTCTACCCTCCAGCCATTTTAGGAAAAGTGGTAAATTGGAGTGTGTGTGTGTGTGTGTGTGTGTGTGTGTGTGTGTGTGTGTGTGTGTGTGTGTGTGTTTTAGAGAGCGAGAGAGAGAGAGAGAGAGAGGAGATATCACTTTCCTGTCCACCTGTTCAGCAGAACAAAAAGAGTATTGTTGTAGCTATTTTGTAGCTTCAGTGAGTACAAAGAGAGAGAGAGAGAGAGCACATGGCACACTGCAACAGACGTATGAAAGTACAAATGAGCTAATTAGCTTAATACACGAACACACCGTGGGTTTGTTTCTGTTGTAGAACAGATGGAAATATTAAGAGACGACCATTAAGGATTAGTTTCTTTGACGAACAATGATTAAATGACTCATCACTCAAACAATGCTAGCATAATGCTAACACAAAGACACACAGGCGGTCAGTGTTCTCCTCCAAGCCTCTTGAGCTGCTCAGTGACTTTGTGGTTTGATCTCCACAGGTGACCCACCCAGGACTGCTAAAGCTGAGTGGACTGAGAGAGGGCACCTACATCTTCCAGATGACCGTCACTGATACCATCGGCCAGAAGAGCTCGGACAATGTCTCCATCACTGTACTGGCCCCTGAGCATCATGCTGAAGTGTGCACACGTCACTGCACCCGCTATCAGTTCATGTGCGATGACGGCTGCTGTATTGACATTAGCTACGCGTGTGACGGCAAGCAGCAGTGCCCTGACCGCTCGGACGAAGACTTCTGCCAGAACTGTGAGTACCTCACAGTATGGAGCCCCTAGGGCGGGGTGTTTTTCATAAGGCCACAAGATAATATAATGAGACCACAAAATAATGCACTAAGGCCACAAGTTAATGTTATTTTGTAAAAATAACAAAAAATATTATCTTGTAGCCTCACAATATTATTTTGTGGCCTCACCTTATTAAATGCTACGACTGTGTCACTTTAGGGACTCCATAACTCCCTGCTCAGGCAAGTGCTGTGCTCAAAATGGCTGCCTATTCATTATTCCCTAGACTCACTATATAAGTGCACTGTTGTAGGGAATTGAATACAGGAGAATTCGCTAACCCTATGCATGTTTTTAACCCAACAATGCAGTGCATTATGGGTGTCCGCTAGAGTATCTTTTGCAGTGCATTGTGGGACTGTTTGAGTGTACTGAAAACGATCCACTATGGTTTCAGACACTAATACAAAATGGCTGAAGCCCAAAATAGTGCACTATATAGTGAATAGGGCAAACTATATGCACTATATATATATATATATATATATATATATATATAATTATATATAAAATATATAATTTTGGACACTGCAAATCCTTGGGCAAGACTCCTAACACGACCATCAGCTACATTAGTCTCTGCCGGCCACAGACATCGGAGAAAAGCCAGAGGACCTCACTGCACTCTCCCTGGCTGCTCCTCAGCTTCTCCCTGTTGCTCAAATTAAGAGTTTACATACACTTTAATGCCCCTGTAAGCAAGCTTAAAGCTAAAATCACTTCGCCTAAGCTGTGTACTTTGGAGCTTGGCCTAAGTGCCGTGATGTTTACTGTAGATATGGCTCACAATGTGACCGCAGCATGTGATGAATGCTATTTTGTTTTTTTGTTTTTTCTCTGCGCGGAAGTTGATGGAGGTCGCAAGGCAGTGACTCACACGTCCAGCGCCCCCTATCAGATCGGAGAAGCACGAGAGTCACAAGGACGGGTCATGACCCCTACAGAACCACGCAATACAGAGACCCCCATCCCGGCCATACAACAAAAACAGCCTTCGCTGAGCCAAGGTAACAACACTAGCCTCATACATTATGTGGACCCCTGCTCACCAGCTTTTACTCTCCCAGGAAGACTTTACACTAACATGGCTGTGAGGATTTGATTGCCACATGAACGGTTGTGAAGCCGTTTTGCCTGCTGTGGTATCAGACTGGTACTCCATCACTCCAGAGAACACACTTCCATTGCTCCACAACCTAATTCTGGGGCATTTACTTCTATCCAACATTTGGCTTTGGGCATGGTGCATTTCGGCTCATCTGCAGCTGCTCCCTTTGCCACAATCCAACAGATTACAGTTCTCCCAGTTCACATTGTGTTCAAAGCAAACAAACACATATCCAACATATTTAGAATCATTGTTTGGAATTAGGGGCGGCACGGTGGCGCAGCAGGTGGTGTCGCAGTCACACATCTCCAGGGGCCTGGAGGTTGTGGGTTCAATTCCCATTCCGGGTGGCTGTCTGTGAGGAGTGTGTCGTGTTCTCCCTGTGTCTGTGTGGGTTTCCTCCAGGTGACTGTCTGTGAGAAGTGTGGTGTGTTCTCTCTGTGTCTGCGTGGGTTTCCTCCGGGTGACTGTCTGAGAAGTGTGGTGTGTTCTCTCTGTGTCTGCGTGGGTTTCCTCCGGGTGCTCCGGTTTCCTCCCACAGTCCAAAAACACACGTTGGTAGGTGGATTGGCGACTCAAAAGTGTCCGTAGGTCTGAGTGTGTGTGTGTGTCTGCATTGCCCTGTGAAGGACTGGCGTCACCTCCAGGGTGTATTCCTGCCTTGCGCCCAATGATTGAAGGCTCTGGACCCACCACGACCCTGAACTGGGTTACAGATAATGAATGAATGTTTGGAATTATTAGTTGGGGTTATAATTATAAACACTTTAATATGGCTGTCCAATGTAAAACATGTATCTCCATTTTTGTTCCCTTTTGTATCTCAATTTTTTTGAACACAGCAGATGTCCTTCACATTGTGTGTAAATTTCATGATGATTGGACCAATAGAAATGCTCAAAAATGGCTTTTAAATATTCCTCTGAAAAATTAGAAGGATTTTTCCTTGTGCCGTACAATTGCTATTTTTGGAGATACATGCTTTTTATTGGACAGCAACGATATGTTGAAGGGCACACAGTCCACCACCACAAAACAACCCTAGTCTATAAAGCATAAAAAGTCTCAGAACACCTTCCAGAACACAGGAACTTTACAGCACTGCCAAAGCAACCCAACCTGAGGGACATATGCTGAATTAAAAGCCATGTCAATAGTTAGCAAGCGAACACAACACATACAGCCATAAATATGAAGCAGTAGCATTACAGCTGGGTATTGAAAATGTAGCACACTCACTATATAACAGACTGTTGACTAAGACGTGGGCTGGGGGAACTCAATCTGGAGAGAGAACTCTGTAATTAGATGGTGGAGTTTCCAGCTCCCTCTTCCATCAAAACAAAGCTCCTCTGTATTCCGTTACCTGATCCGGAGCAGAGCTTACAGCCGACACACATTCGAAAGGCTTCTGGAGAGTCTGGGACTGACTCTAACACCCTCCTTTGCTTTTTCCATTCATTTATATAGTGGGTATTTGGGTATTTCTGGTACTGTTCATTGCCAGGCTTTTTCTATTGCAGCTCTGTTAGACACACCCTACTTCGTTGGTCCACCTTGTAGGCGTAGAGTCACAAATATTAGCTCATCTGTTGCTGCACAGTTTGTGTTGGTCGTCCTCTAGTCCTTCGTCAGTCGTCACAGAACTCTCGATGGTTTAAAAACTCCAGCAGCACTGCTGTGTCTGATCCACTCATATTAAGTGCAACACAAATGAATGCATCCCCATCAAGTCAGTACCACTGCAGTGCACCACCTCCCAAATCATACCTGCTCTGTGTTGGCTCTGTGGGGGTCCTGGTCTTTGAAGAACAAAGTAAAAAGTGGGCTAATGAAGTATGCAGAGCAACAGACGGACTCCCAGCTGTAATTGTAGAACTACAAATTGCTCCTCTATATTCAGTGGAGCTGATAAAGTGATGTTTTGGCAATGTTTTGGGTGATCATAGTGTATTTAACATTTAACAGATGTGACAGTATGATTAATCATAGCTAATTTTGCAATTTCTTTTAATCAATTGACAAGACTAAAAATACATATAAATAAATATTAAATAATATTCATACATAATTTCTGTGCATATTTTTATGATCAAAATTAATTACTCATTCAAAGTAAGATAGGATAAATAATCTCTTTTGAAAATAAATGTATCAATATTGTAGCTACGTCTAATATCAAGTGTATTATTATATTAAGTGCTGTATGCATTAGAGCTTTTCTCTAGCCCTTGTTTTTGGTCAGTTCTTTTCTTTCTCCTCCTTTTTTCTCTTGCCCTTTATGCTCTCTAACACACACATGCATTCATTCATTCATTCGCTCCACTCTTTCTCCTCCCTTTCTCAGACCCCTGTGTAGAGCCCCCGGTGGTGGGCCCCTGTAGAGGTGTGTTCCCACGCTGGTTTTATGACCCACAAGCCGGAGAGTGCAAACACTTCTTGTATGGTGGCTGCAAAGGGAACCGCAACAACTTCCTGCAACAATCCGACTGTGTGAACAAGTGCATCCAGAAACCAGGTGAGGAATCATTAAAAAAAAAAAATAATACAAGACCCTAGATGTACTTACATTTTAAAAAATAATAATAATAATTTCAAACAATGGCACCACCTGGTGGACACATTTTTGTGTTGCTAAATGTGAGCGAGTGAGTTACAAACCATGAAGTACAGTACAATGCAAACAGGGGCACCACTAACATGCCATGCTTGTGGAAAATACCTGCTGTTGATTCCACTGCTGTGCCTTGCTCAACAGAGGAATGTGCCCATTTTCATATACGCCAGCCCACATGGGCACGGTGCCCACACAATGGCACACAAATACAGTGCAGATGTCTGCCACATTAGCTCTGAAGTTAGCTGCTCTAGTTTTCCATGGACTTGTTAGTCTGTGTCTCCTGTATTGCTGTGTGTTTATCTTCACTGTATTATTGATTGGAAGCATTTTTTGGCTCTTGAAATGTACTATATAAGTCATGCATTACACTGTACTGGGCAAAATAAATATTGTAAAAAGTTGAGAGGCCTCCTTTTTTTAGTGTGACTGATGGAAATGTCAATATCTTACAGCTCCAGTCAATCAACAAGCCACTGCAGCGCCTCCTTCCACCACACAGGCGAACACAGGTATTACACCCCCACAGAATCTTCCTCCTCTGATTTGAATCGACACTTTACCTCCTTGTTGTTGTGCACATTTCATATTTGAATTACATTCATTTGCATAACATTATTATCATTGTGACTCTTTACAAAATTCATAATTAAATGCAACACAGTGAAAATGTACATTATGCTTTCCTAGCAGTTTCAATGGGAAAATCATCATGAATGCAAATCAGTCTTTATATAGTCAAATGGTCAAAGGAATATGAAGGAATGTTATCTGGACATTATTTGGATATGAGACACATGAAGTGGCCAAGTGTAAACAAGCTTCAAACTGTATTGAGGGTGCTGTATGCTGTGGGCAAAAGTTTAATCACTGCTGGTCACATGACGTGTTGAATTTCTGTTTCAAAGTAAGTGAACACATCCTTAAAGGCTAAGCACCAGCGATATGAAAGTGTCGAACAACTAAACACAGTGGAATTTGAGTTCCTAACTTGTGTTTATTGATAGTCAGAAAACATGTTATTTCTCACTAATTGAAGGAATAAGGTTTAAAAGACCGTTGGTCCCCCCCCCCAACGGTGTTGGGAAACTCTAATAGGCGTCTTGCCTGTGACGTAGACGGTGGACAACAACTCTAGAAGCTGCACTTAATTTAATGCAAAATGACGAAAAGGTGTGTTGTTTTTGGCTGCAATCATTCAATGTACAGTGGGACATCTGTGAACAAATGGCCCAAAGATCCCAAAATATCCAGAAAATGGACTAAATTTGTCAACTTTAAACGGACACTTTGGAAAGGACCCTCCGCTCACTCCGTTATCTGTAGCTCATTTCACTGGCGCTTTTCCAACAATATGGGCATGTAAGGACACCAACGAAAGGTGTTCAAGAGCCTCTGTAACATGGAGGTAAACAGGGTAAGGACACTCACTTCGCCTGTTTTAGTTGGTGTTAGTTAACGTTAGCTTGACTCGCTAAACTCGGTGCTCAGATTATACTCGGCTACGTAGCTGCATTACGGAGGTTTATAGTGTCGGATGAATTCGAGTTCGACTTCGATCACATTTACAAGAATAACGGTACCTCTACATTTGAGTTTAGCTTATTGCTCGGCTATCGTCATGAATAATGTTGGTTATTTAGCTAGATACTGTCATAACAGTCAGTCATAACGGTGTTTTACCGCGGCGTTGTTCAGCTGTTGTCCACCAGTGACGTCACGGTTGCGTTCAAGAATTTCCGTAGCGAGCTCGGGTTTTTCCGTCAATTTAATAAAGTTGTCAGTTTTAAAGCAAATTAAGCTGCTATTTTCATTTTAATTCATACTTATATCTGTCAGTAACTACAATAATGTGGAATATTCATGGAGGTCCATTAAGTGGTGCTTAGCCTTTAACATGGAAAAAAATTAACAAAATTTTACAAATTTAATTACAGACACATATTGTGCATTAAAATTAGCAAATGTAGATCCCTGTACCAGATGCATTAAATTGTTTTCACTAAGAAAATCAACAAAACAGGTCATTTGACCATGCAAATCTTTGCATATACCGAGCTAAAATCATCAAGGAACGAGCAACCATTTTCTCCAACATTTCTTATTCATGTTCTCAAACAGCCCTTATACTGCCACCTTGTGGCCTGGATGTGTCTCAGAGTCTGATTACTAAGATCTGTTTTAAACATGGCTGCACTCCTTTAGAGGACCCGCTCTATGAAGCATAATCTTATTCATCCAAGCCCTACCAAGTAATTTGATTTGATCTGATGAAAGTTGCAATAACAATGACTGATTAAATGTATATATTGTCTCCTTATTGACCACATCCACATGCTGTAAGTGTCAGAAAGTTTTCCTCTAAATTTGTGAAGTATTTACTGATATAGGATAGTGTTTTTTTGTCTGTAGCTGCCAAGTCTCCCAGCTCTGAAGCCAAACCCCAGAATCCTGCATCACTTCCTCAGAACCCTCAACCAGTGGCTAAAGCTCATACAGTGCTGGGAGGACATCCACCTCCAGAGTCAGGTTCGTTGAATACGCCTCACGTTTACATTCATGGCATTTGGCAGATGATCAACTGTGTGTTTTTATCTGCCTTTATAGGAGCCATCCTGCCCCTGGTCCTGGGGGTGATTATCAGTGCTCTGCTGTTGCTGATGGTGGCCTGCAGATTGCGTCTGGTTCGTCACAGGATGAAGAAAGCTCGCCCACTGACCACAGAAGAGTCCGATTACCTCATTAACGGCATGTACCTGTAGCAGAACACACACCTCTCCCCATTAAACTCGCACACACTTTTCTGAATGTCTATGTGTGTATTCTGAAGGTCATGGAGTAATTGCTTTGGAAAACACTGGACAACACTCATACCATACCGTCCAAGTTTAGATTGGGCTTTGTTTTAATATCAAAGTGTCACAAACATGATCTTGGACTTTGTACTGACTTCAGTATATAGCTTTTAATGGTGTGAGAAAAGGTTTGCTTTTTTTTTTTCGCTTGGCAAACACTTGCCATTCAAATAACCATATTCCGATTAGCATAAGTCAGATCTAGTCTGATACACATCGGAAGATGCTTAAATTAATACATATTTCAAGATGTTTTGAAGAAATATCCTTTCCCTGAGGGTTTAAAAACAGAAAAATGTATTTTACACCCTGACCACCTCTGTTTATCACTCAAAGTTAAAATCGTACCTCCATCTATGGAATGTAAAGACATAAAATATGTTTACGTATTACATGAAAGATTAGATTTTCATGATATGGGCGCTTTAAAATGATTCCATTCCTAAATGTCCACCTACTCACTGTTCACAGCATTCCTCTCTATATAGTACACTATTACAGGGAACTGAATTCTGGAGGGTAGTGAATGATTTCGGACACTCCCTCTGGTGCGGTTGCGAGCTACTTATTGCAATGCATTGTGGGAAAGTTTGAGTGCACTGAAAACTGAGCGCTCTATAATTTTGGACACCATTACAAAATGGCAGAACCCTAGAGTAGTGCACTATATAGAAAACAGGGTACAGTTTCCAATAAAGGCCCAGTGAATTTCAAAGACACATAATAAAAGTCCCAATATAGTCATCTGCAGGCTTTTGCGCTAAATTTGAAGTATTAATATCAAAATAAAAGTTAAAATGTTCAAATCCCAAGCAGAAGATTGTATTTTTCCAATAAAGCTGTGGTATTAGTCTTTTATTTTTCGTAAACTGTTATTCATGTTACTTTGTGTTGATGATGTCATTTGGATTTTTGAGCTGTTCCAAATCACACCTCTAGGGGCGCTAGAGGGCTGCTGTTGTTTATGACTCTATTCAATTTGCCTTCCCCTCTTCACCACGTTGTTGTTGGGGTTTTTCTTTTTTTCTTTTCCCAGAATCAAGCATGCCATAAAGTTACATTTCTTAACGTTGTTACGTTAAAATATAGTTTTAAGAATGTATCCTTCTGCTCTGTGATTTTCTGTCCGAGGAATGTGCCTGACTTAGACTCCTGGGTCTAAAACACAGCTCTGAGCAGTAGCAACAGAGACGCTCCACTTGTAGCTTCACTTCCTAAAACACTGGTCAGATAAATCAAAGATAAGTCTCTTGCAGTTCACATTGGCCAAAAGCATGATGATGCAGTAATGGACACAAACGAATCAGTAGAGTTTAGTGGGGCCCCTGCGTTCCCTGACCACTGCTGCTAGGTCAGTTTTTAAAACCAAACCTGGGGTTGTCAATGTGTCATATGTAAATGTCACATGGAAAGTCCATCTCTATCATTTGGAATATATATATATTTCGAGTGGTGGAGACAAGCAGGCTTTCCAGTCATTCATTGGATGCTGCTACGTATTAAAAACCGGAGACTGAATAGAGCCAGGATTGGGAATGTATTTTCTCATCAGCGAGTGCTATGGGAAATCTGATCCCATTTCCTTGTGACTGTCCAAGCTCATTTTCAGCGGCCAGTTGTGATACCGATGCTACTCTTGTGTCATCTGCTTTCTGTAGCTCTTAATGTACTGTACGATGTGTTGCTTTTCTTCTGAGCTGTAAACTGTATGCATATCTGTGGAAATGTGAGATATTTCAAAATAAAATATATATATATGATTTTATTAATGCTACAGTGATGTTGAGGGTTTTTTTTCTCGTCTTCTTCTTAACAATGGGCCTCAGTTCAGTTCAGTTTGTTGTTTGGTATGTTTCCTTCCGCCTGCTCTTTGATATTAGAATCCAGAACAGTAAGAACTGACTACACACAGAGTCTGTTTATGATCTATAATCATGAACAAATTACAGAATATTAAAAAACTGAAAAAATAAATGGGGCAGCACGGTGGTGCAGCAGGTAGGTGTCACAGGCACACAGCTCCAGGGGCTTGGAGGTTGTGGGTTCGATTCCCGCTCCGGGTGACTGTCTGTGAGGAGTGTGGTGTGTTTTCCCTGTGTCTGCGTGGGTTTCCTCCGGGTGACTGTCCGTGAGGAGTGTGGTGTGTTCTCCCTGTGTCGGCATGGATTTCCTCCGGGTGACTGTCCGAGAGGAGTGTGGTGTGTTCTCCGTGTCTGCGTGGGTTTCCTCCGGGTGACTGTCCGTGAGGAGTGTGGTGTGTTCTCCCTGTGTCTGCGTGGGTTTCCTCCGGGTGACTGTCTGTGAGGAGTGTGGTGTGTTCTCCCTGTGTCTGCGTGGGTTTCCTCCCACAGTCCAAAAACACACGTTGGTAGGTGGATTGGTGACTCAAGTGTCCGTAGGTGTGAGTGAATGTGAATGTGTGTGTCTGTGTTGCCCTGTAAAGGACTGGCGCCCCCTTCAGGGTGTATTCCTGCCTTGCGCCCAATGATTCCAGGTAGACTCTGGACCCACTGCGACCCTGAACTGGATAAGGGTTACAGATAATGAATGAATGAAAAAATAAATGCTAATTTTAGGCCAGAAATGTCCTATTTATAGCCATGCTTTTACTAAAGAAGAAATAAGGGGTTTTCATTTTAGAAAAAAAAAAAACTTTATTGATCCCCTTAAGGAAGTATCTTCCCTGCATTTGATCCATCTGTGGTAGTGAACCCCCAAAAACACACACTAGTGAGTAGTTCCTCTCGCATGCTAGGGGCAGTGAACACACACACACACACACACACACACACACACACACACAACTGGAGCAGGGGGCTGCCAACCACCTTGGGGGCCTGGGAAGCAGTTTGAAGGTTAGGTGTCTTGCTCAAGGGCACTCTTGACGGTTTCAGGAACACAAAATGGCCATATTGATGCCAGTATGAGTTTCATATATAAAACAGCAAACACTGGAAAAAAGGAAGCTTTAAAAACATTAGGTCAAATGGTGTGACCCCAACTCTTCACTCGTTCTTGTGAAGAAAGACAGACAGGAGTTTTTTACACTGCATCGAGTTTTATTTGTACAAAGCCACGGTTGTGCGAATGCAGGCAACACACCACCTGCGCAGAGTCAGCATGAGACCAGTGAGCACTTCCACAGTGGAGGGGGGACACAAGCTCAGCCCTGCATATATGCGTTAGTGAAGTGTGAGAGTGTGCGCGCAAGCTGGCTTTGTGCTCGTTGTACACGATGTGAACTTCCAGTGTTAGCATGTTAGCATCAGCCTGTCTAATGTTAACAAGAGCTGCAGGTCAATCGGCTAAAGAGAGCAGGGATTAAAATACTGTCAAGGACCAGACAGAGCAAATCTACACTAAACTCAGCTGTAGCTGTATATGTTGTTAAATGATTTTCTCAAACTGTATGGTGGACCCCCAGGGATTGAAGTCAGAGACGGTGCCGTAAAAATACCCAGCTGTTAGCCACTTCATTTTCTTGAAATAAAAACTTACTGGAAAGAGAAAAACTAAGACTGAGATGTCTAATTAAGCTAATTAGTGTTACAATATTTAGCTAAATTAGCTAGCCGGCTAGTCTCATTTTTTGGTTTCTCTGAGGGAAAAAAAGACTGAAATATTGAGGCCTGTTTAAAACTAAGATTAGCTGACTAGCTAGTCTAAATATTAGCCAGCTCCTTTTAAACTGTGGAACTGTCTAAGATTTAACACTTTTCCTTGTGTTTGAAGCCCATTAGAGTACTATATTCCAATTGACACCCACAGAATACGGTCTTTTGCTTCACAGAAAAAAGATAAGCTAGCTAGCTAGGCTTATTGTTAGCTGTCCCTTTTATGCACTGAAAAAAAAAAACTATTGAGAATAAGAACTTTTACTTTCCTGTATAATGAAGCACATTAGAGTATTAAACTCCTACTGAACCACTGATGTCTTTACATAAATGTAAAATAGTTTAGAGAGCGAGTCTTTGCAAACTCTTTGAACATGGGAAAACAGGTCATTCAAAAGTGTTATATTTTCAGTGACTGTTTATACCCCACCCCGCAGTTGGTTTTTAAATTATTATTATTTTATTATTATTGTTGTTGATGAATTTCAGAAAATGTCCATATTTGTAAAGCAGATTCAACTTTAATAGCCGTTTAAAGAACTGCCTTGATATGACAATTAGCCTATTAGCAACAACCAAAATATCTTCCAGCTTCTACACTTTGTGGGAATGGGGGTCCTCATTGAAGAACTAATTTTTACAAGAACATTTGGGAAGCTCTGGTCAAGAGCAATCAGCCAATGACTAAAGGTATGTCCTTAGGGTTTCTACAATATTCTGAAATCATGACTAGAGCTGAGCCTAGATGTCTTCAGTGTGGCTGCAGCTTTGGTGTGGGAAGTTTTTTTAATATCAGCATGGAGCGCATTAGTGGTGTGTGGATCTTCTAGGAACATTCCGTCCCATACCTACAGTCCATATGCAAAAAAAAGCACCCCCTTAAACTCAGCTCCAAAACAAGCTGAAATGCACATAAACAAAAAATAATAATAATTGCAATACTGTAGTTATCACAAAAATGTGCACCTGCAAATCAACAAATCAAAAAAGAGAAAGTTCACAACCTCAAAGCAAACTGCAGGCATGATAATGTCAAGACAAAGCCCCACGCTTTTTTTTTTCGTGTTTTTTTTTTCTATTTTAAGAGAGATCAGTCGGTTCCATCCATCCTGAGGGCTCTTTGGCCACACAGCAGTCGGACTGTCCCGAGAGCGAGTGCGCAATCAGTGTGGATTTTCCGTCACTGTGGGTGTTACCATCTCGTAGTTAGTTGTTAAGTCCTGATGAATGCTGTGTGTTATGAGTGTGTGTGTGTTTGTACATGTGGATGGGTGAATACTGCCAGACTGTCGTTTCAAAGTTCATCCCTATGGGAGACAAAGAGAAAAGTGTTACTTTTGATACATCTCTTTATACGTGCATTAGAGGTCTGCATGGTATTAAAGCCCGAAACCGGCCCGAAGCCTGGCTTTGAGACCAACGAGACACTGCTGACTTTAACGCCAGGGAAATACTAAGCTAGTTTTTACACTGCTTTGCTTTGAAGTGCCTGAGTTTATTAAGAAATAAAATAAGATAGGGAAAGACAGCACGGATATTGGACTGTGGTATAATTTTTGCGAATTATACAGATTTATTTTCCGAGCAATAATTCCGGTTCGCCACAAGGGGGTGTTAGTATATCACAAGTAGCATTGTGGTGCATCATTAAAAGAGAAGAAACAGACCTGCGTCTGAGAGAACCCACACCAGCAGGATTTTGTGTGTGGCTAATTTTGGAGATCTGGAACTCAAAGCAAAATAGTCTGTTATAGTTATCGATCTGAGTCTGGGCTTAATTTATACATAACTACAGACTGTAATTGCCATTAACACTAGAACGTAAATGTGCATGACTACGCAGAGGAAGTGATTCAGGCTGGGGGAATGATAATGCACATCATGTAGCAAGATAAGCTTACACAGAAGATTAAGTTAAAGGTGCACTTGAGTTTTATTTTTCACTAAATAAAAATTAAATAAATAAATAAACTAGAAAAACTTAAGTTATTTAAGGCCTTCTGTACCTAATAAAACCACGGGGGCTGTCTGTTGTTGTAGTTCACCTGCTTGGCCTCTGGAGGCTGTTGACCGATGCGCAACTCCTGGCAGTGGGGTAGGTGAACTACAATAACACAAACACTGACCAGTGCACAAATATCCATACGGTGATATGTACACTACACAAACGTATTAAATCACGATTGAGAAAGTGTATGTCCCTAAGCAGCCGTGTTGGTGCAACGTACAGCCTTTTTTTTCGCAGCGTAAATGAGGAACTGGCTCAACATCCCAATTTACTGGGTCTCGTCGGGCTTGGATCAGGCAGCAGATTTCTAACGCACATTCAGTCACAAATCATGCAACACACATTTATATATACACCATCCCAGTGGATGAGTGATGTGTTTTCAGAGCATGCTTGTCTTCACACGCTCATTGTCCGTCACAGAATTAAACATTCCCAAATTTCAAACTTGTCAGTACAAGACACGGTTTGTGACAAGGCTAAATAACCGCTTCCTTATCATCCGAAGGGTGCCATGCTTCTCTTACTAAACATTCAGTGAGTCTCGTGTAACATCGTCACTCAAACTCAATCTCATACCTTGGAAAACTTGTGCAATCGTAAATTAAAAAAAATACAATTAATTAAAACTAAATTAAATAACTGAAAAACTTGGTTTTTTTCGTTTTTTTGAGGGGAAGGGGGCGTTAGAAACAAAAACCGTGCAGGCGTTTCATCATGGTATGGGGGAAGCAAAATAAAAAAGACGACAAGCAGCAAAAGGCAGCCTCGTCTGCTCCGGACCACACCATTTCACCTGTGCCCTGGGGGAGGGAGAAGGGGAAGAGGGGAGAGGAAGTCACTTCCACCTGGACCACTGCTTGTCTTTGTCTGTTAAAGGCACGTAAATCACCCCCATGAGGGGCTTCATTTTGGTGCTGCCGTCCTCCATCTTGTCGTGCTGCTCCAGCATCTGGTTCCCTCCTGCGGGCCCCACCGGCAGGATCAGACGCCCACCTGGCTTCAGCTGGTCCAATAGCTACACACACACACACACACACACATACACACAGTGTTAGAAAAGTATTTACAATACACAACAACAACACAGGGTTGCATGACTTAAAGCAGCACTAGGTAAGATCTTACATAGTGTTCATTTAAAAGCCTTCCAAACCTAGTATTTTATTATATTAAACCTGTCAATCAAACAGTGTGAAGCTCTAGACAGCTAGGAATGGTGCTGCTCAGTTCAGAATCATTGTTCTATTAATTTCAATACGTACATAAAAGTAGGTCTGGGAGCTAAAGAATTTAGTGTTTGGCTAGTGTTTGTCGCATGGAAATGTTAAACATAATTTGCATTGCAATCAGTGGGTAAATAGCTAACGAAGCGAAGCTTGTGTTCCAGAAGCAAACTTACAGCCTGTGGCACAGAGGGAGCTGCAGCTCCTACGTGAATAGCATCATAGGGTGCCTCCTCCGTATATCCCAACCTTCCGTCTCCAACTAAAACACACACACACACAAAGAGAGAGCGCATTAGTCCACGCCAGCGTGACCGAAGCATCCTCGGTGCCAACTCCATCCCTGAACAGAAGGGCAGGTTGCTGTAGCAATGCCAGTCTGGCTGTGATGCCTTTTTTCAATGTGGCACACCTTCAACAAACAAGCACTTAGTCTTTATATTTACAGCCGAATCACTGGAGTCTACACAACACCTTTACTTTACAGATCACTTATAAACAGGTAAAGTTCTTGTGCTAAATTATCTGATTGAAATTAAGCCTGCGCTTCAACACCTTCTGCAGTGTAAACATCATGTGAAATGCTTCGTGGAGTGCTGTAAATTCACACAACCAACCAATCAGTTTGATGCGTCCTGACGATATCAAAGTGGGATCGTCTTTCTTTACGTTATTGACGGAGTCGTCCACCAGTTCCTTTATGTGATCGATCCCAATCACTTTTCCCTTTGGCCCCACCTGCAAGTCAAAACGAATGTTGTATGACCAGCAAACGCAAAGCTCCTCTCTCACACATGATTGTCCCTGGGAATTTAATGGTAATTTAATTCCCAACGTAGCAAGCAACGCAGCAACGTAGAAAACGACTGATTGCTACTTTAACATACTATGATTTGACGTTTAGAGCAGTTTACAGCATTCGCATTTTGTTATATTTGAAAACTGTAAATGCTTTATTCAAACACTGGGTTAAGGAAAGGTTCTGATATCTGCATGTTGGCATAACCACACCCTGGCCAAAGAGGCTGGCCATGACTCACCATTCTGGCAAAACAGACAGACAGGATGCCGCTGCCTGAGCCCACGTCCAGAGCTTTGGCGCCCTCATACAGTTGATCGTGAAGGAGCTCCAGTGCGTACGCGTGCTAGACACACAGACACAGATACACACAGAAACACACACTTTAATCAGCACCTGTTTTCACAGCAGTGGGCCCACGGCAACTGGACACCAACTGGACTTCAACGAAGGCCCGAAAGACTTGGAACGTACCATGTGTGGTGCACTGATAGTAGCCTGGTAGCCTGCAGAGGAAAGAAAATATATTGTTTAGCAAGTAGTCCTCCTAATAGTTGTGGAATGGTTTTAATGGTTCAGTGAATGCCTTTCTGTGATTGGCTAGAACTGGTGATCCCTCTGTAATAGTATTCCTGTTTAAACTGCAGTTACTGCAAAAACTAAACCAGCTAACAGCCGTCGTCTGTTGTCACTGAGTGAGGCAGTTCTGACTGGGAAATAACATACTTTACATACACAGACTGCCCAGGCACATCTTTCACAGATCACAGATTACATTACCTTGTAATTATGTTTAAAAGAACCTGCATACCTATAGACTGTGGAGAGTCCATATAAGGGTTACATCTGGAGAAATGGGCACGGTCTGTCGCCAGCATAACTTCGTACACACGGTCCGATTTAATGATGCCATTTTCTGGAGAAACGATAAATAATACAAACATGGGCTCAGTGTGAACACACAAAATTAACTCATTCATTCATTCATTATCTGTAACCCTTATCCAGTTCAGGGTCGCGGTGGGTCCAGAGCCTACCTGGAATCATTGGGCGCAAGGCGGGAACACACCCTGGAGGGGGCGCCACACAGGGCAACACACACACATACAGGAGGTCCTCGGGTTACGTCAGTCCTGAGTTACGATGTTTTCGTGGTTACGACACATCTCCCGTTTACTGTATAAAGCCTTGTTTCGACTTAAGTGGTTTTGCATCGTAAACGTTGTAACGTGAACTTCGTGTGTGGTGTGCGCGGCGGAAGAATACACGGTTACGCGGCTCGGGACCGAGGAGGATAGGTGTTAGGATAGGATAAGTGCTTACAGTTTGTTATTTACGTACAGTATGTACGTATGTTCCGACTTACACCGAAAATCGGTTTACGACGTGACATAGGAACGGATCAACGTCGTAAGTCTAGGACCCCCTGTGTGTGTGTGTGTATATATTAAGTACTGTTGCTGTCAGGCTGATTAAAACCAAGCAGCTCAATGACACAATGTATGATACTCATAACTCCCTGAACTCTAGTTGTCCTTTATACTGTGTTAAAATGTAATAAAAACTAGAGCAACAGAAATGCTCAAATAACCTGAGGTTTTTTAACAAGTTCCCAGTGTTTATTCCTTCCCTCGTAAAGCTATTATTTTGGAAAACATATATTTTTTTGTTAATTCTAAGAGCAATAACATAAATTTGTCATATATCTCCCTCATGTTATTTGCCCAGGCATTAAGCTCTGTAATTGACCTTATGTGATTCACAGTCAGGTCAAGTCTGCATGGACATTTGTCTATTTCCAGAAGCTATGCTAGAGCTCTGAGGGAGCAGAGGTGAGGGCCAGCAAGCCAACACACCGAGCTCTGTGAGCAGATGAACTGCATAGCTTGTGGAAATATGAGTAGTATACAAAGGCTTTAAATATTTCTTGTTCTGATACATTCTTTATTGTTCAAGGAGTACATAGGACACCCATGATGTACTCAGAGCGCTCGCAAAGGATGTCATCATACGAGATCACTG
The DNA here is from genome assembly GCF_029633855.1 of Hoplias malabaricus. Lineage (NCBI taxonomy): Eukaryota > Metazoa > Chordata > Actinopteri > Characiformes > Erythrinidae > Hoplias > Hoplias malabaricus. The sequence goes on along the minus strand of NC_089806.1, from coordinate 39,196,321 downwards.
TTATTTAATAGGGTCTAGACACATATTTTAGCATAGGCTCAACTAATCCAAACTAATAGAATTAACACTCAACACACTCAGCCTTTTTCAGTATGCTGTTGTACTAAATACAGATGGACAGCAAGACAGTTAGAAGTGACATAGGAGAAGTTCAAATCCGGATTAAGACAGTTTAAGTACCGCAGGCTGGAAGTGAAAAAGTGTCAGATATGAGTCTGAAAGTGGAGGGGTAGAAACAGGCTCTGAACTTTCATACATGAAATATTCAGTCATTTTCCCATTAAACTAAGCAAAGTGTGCTGCTAGAGGACCAGTGCTGGAGATGACAGTGCAATATCCACGCACTCAGCCTCAATCTGTTTGGACATTCCCCTCCAAAAGCCCATACTTCATAACAGACCTATTTCCCACCTAAGCATCTGTAAAACAGAAAAGATGAATGCAGTGAACACTCCCATTGCTTTTAATGTGGAGAGAGAGACCCCAAATTCAACCACGTGTGTTTCAGTCAGGTGTGTACGGCCCTGTGTACACTGAAACCACATTGTTATATCCATGAAAAACACCAAATTAATTACATTCAAGGATGATGAGGTCAGGGTTCTGGGGTTGCCAGTTCACCAGCGCTTGAGTTTCTTCTTTTCTATCTATTTCCTTTTTACAGTAAGGAATCAATCAAATCCGATTCATTTTATCTTAATGTGACACAGATCTGATCTTTTGTGGGCTGTGTGAACATGTGAAATCAGATTTGGTTTACGCATGTGTCGTTCTAGACTGGATACATATTTTAAGGCAGACTGTGTCTCAAATAGCTCAGTGCTTCCTACATAGTGGATTGCGTGGACGAAACTACAGCTCCTGCACCATAATAATGCCCCGAATGTTAGAAAAGGATCTGTGTAGGTGAGAGCTGAATATCAATGGATTTGTATTAGACATACTGCACCGCACTTGAGTGTTTAAGTCGTTTTAAAAAAAAATTATGTAAACTCTGCATCAGAGCTATCCTTGAATCTATCCAAAAGCTATCTGCTAAAAAGACCATTGGCTTGGTCACTAAATCAAGCCAGAGCTAGGTTTCTCATGTCCTGCACTCTTCAGCTGGTCATTCGTCCTAAATATAGTGTGCTGGACACTGTCCCCAGAATGGAGACAGAAGCCTAGCAGGATGGGTTTCATACTGGACTCGGTAGAAAATATTATTAGGCGTCTGCCATAAAAGATAATCCCAGGGTGATCAAGAGCAAACCCACTTATCTACACTAGCATTCTGTACGGAAATACGTGGTCAGACAGCACAAATATGTCCCTAAGCACTGAACTACAGTCCACTTCATTGAAGTAAAATAGTGGTCAAAGCATGACTAATAATGTCCTTGTATTCTGACGCTTTTTAACATATGGTTTCCAAACCAGGAACAACCTCCAACGAAGGGTCAGATAGTCAACTTCAACACAAGACCTCTGACCAGAATGTGACCCTGCACTGCTCCGCTGAACTATGCGCAAACAATAAATCGATAAAGGCATTTATTGAAAGTATTACCACACCCCATTGTGGCATATGTTCTCAACCAGTGCGCATTAGGCCTTTTGTTTCTGGGAAGACTTGGTTGTAATGAGCTTTTAGTGAGAGATGGATATTGAATGGATTGAATGGAAGGGTTGCTTTTCTCCAAGTTAAACGACAATGAATGTCCATGGATCTCCCTTTGATTAGACACACTTTACTTCCTTTATTTTAGTAGACAGAAGGAATAAGAAAAATAAAAAAATACTATGCATTTCAAAGCAAAATCAAACACAATATTATCCAGTTCAGGGTCGCGGTGAGTCCGGAGCCTACCCGGAATCACTGGGCGCAAGGCAGGAACACACCCTGGAGGGGGCGCAAGTCCTTCACAGGGCGACAAACACTCACACATTCACTCACACCTAGGGAAACTTCTGAGTAGACAATCCACCTACCAATGTGTGTTTTTGGACCGTGGGAGGAAACCGGAGCACTCTGAGCAATTTTTTTTTTTCAGGATTAACAGTCTAAGTCATTGGTCATTGATAAAACCATTTAAAACTCATACCATTTCAACAAAACTACAGATTTAAAACCCCTTAAATCCAGTGTCCCTGTATCTCTACACATTCCTCATCTATGACTAAGCAAATTGTCCCATCTCAGTTTCCTCTCACTCATTTGCAGTTCAAAAGCCCCGCCCCACACCACCCTGCAAGCTGACACAATTGGTTCCTTTGGATTCTGACATAAGAAAACCTGGATGTCTGAAACCATCAGCTTGATGAACACACACGCACACACCAAATTGACATATTAACAAGAACATATTTTCCAGGGTAACATCAGAAGATGCAGAGACTCAATTACTATACAGAGTGAATGTTTTGACATAGAGAGTTCAGTTAGTGAAGGCAGCTAGCTCCCAGAGCTAAACCCTGTCAGAATCAGGGGCGTGCTCGCCAAGTTTTGAATACCACAGAGGAGGTGTTGAATAACGTTAGCTAGATTTGCTGTCTTTTTTTTTTTAAAGGCTTTTGAGGTTGGTTTCTACTGTTGTTTAAACATTTCTACGTATACCTAACGTTACTTCTATCCAACCACTGAAAAATACGTTGGAAATGTAGCGGCCCGCGTAGACGAGCAACGTTTTTAAAATTCAACCGTCCGTTTGGCCACGGACTAACACGCCCACCACACACACCAACGGCTATAACGAACACCGTATACAAGTTACACATGTAACTCATTTAAACGCGGACTTATTATTGTTTGTATAAGATATTTGTGCGGGTTTTGTTCGGTGTGCGCATGACACAACATTAAATTAACAGCGAACGCAGCGTAACGTTGGACGGGGATACTAAAAATACGTTAAATGACGCAGAGTTTAGAAAACGGTTGTAGGTAACTTGTTTATTTACAATAAACGCAACACAGCGCCACAGAAGACCAGAAAATAATGATTAATTCACGTAACATATGTTAAACGCGTACTGAAATATGTGGTAGCCGCCTATATGCAGAAACTTAACAATTCAGGCTGCATCTCGAATCCCTCCCTACTCCCTACGTAGCGCAAATGGAGTTGGTGGGAATAATTAAATTATTAATGCCAAATTAAAGCATTATCTGTTTTTAAAAAGCCAGTTATATTCAGCTCTACCTAGCACAGATATCTATCTGCAGATATAGGTTCCGAACCCACAATTGTTCAGCTACGCAGTGCCCTAGATAGGGAGCACGCAGCAGTTTGGAACAGACCCTCAGTTGTCGTTTCGCACGCCATAACAACAAGGGCGCTCGTTTACTTAAATCCCCGCGCCACGGGAGACAAAAGGTGATTTCTGATCCTCTCTGCTCTCCGCGAAAGAGTGAGAGAGAAGGCGAAAGAGCAGCACACTCACTGCGGAGGTTGTTGACGAGCTCTGCTTGGCTGGTTCCTCCTGATTTCCAGGCCATTATTAAACACACTCTGCGGATGAGGTAGAGAGCGGCCGTCAGCGCCGCGCCTGCGCACACCGCCTTCCCCAGCGCAGCCGCCGCCTCCAGTGCGGACGCGCGCGACGCGTCACCAGACATGCCCGCGCGCGACGCGTCACCAGACATGCCCGCGCGCCCGCCCGCCGTCACCGCGATGTTGCCTAGAGCCCCTCCGACCTGTGGCTCGTTTACGGAGCTAGGGTTTATTATGTTTCGTTGTTGTTGTTGTTGTTGTTGATGATGATTAAAACTCTGCAGTGCACTGATTCGCGCTCTCTCTTTCTATCTCCCCCGTGCGCGCTCGCGGCCAGCAGGAGGAGAACGCGAGCTCGGGCTAATCCGAGGCACGTGACCTGCAGACTTTTGCGTGCAAACAAGATTTGGCGCACCTCAGATGAACTCTTCACGGACCTTGGTGTCTTGTACGTCTGTTTCTTTGCGGAATCTTGCTGGGGATGTCCCTTAAAAAATAATTAAAGTGTGGGAACAACTTAATGTGTAGGAGTCCCTTAAAAATGTCCCGGGAACAATATATTTTAAGATCTCGTTCCCACGCCTTATTATTAGTAATTCCCAGGCACTACAAGGTAATTTCCAAGCCTTAATAATTTTAAGTTGTTCCCACATGTTATTAAGTCTGTACCATGCATTAAATATCTTGTGCCCACAACTTAATAAGTCTTTCTCGTGCAATTTTAAATAGTTCCCACCCATAGGTCATTCCAATGGTCATTCATTAAATATTTCTTCCCACACTTAAAGTTGTTCCCACAAATTGAAAACATTTTCCCACACCTTTTTATAAACTTATATTTTCAAGGCATTCCCATGCATTAGTCAGTTTCAAACCTTATTTATCCACTCGTTTCTAATTTGTTCCCACACTTTAATAAGTCTGTCCTAGTCATTAAATATCTTGTACCCACAGCTTATATACTTACCACACATTAAGTATATTGTTCCCACACTTTATTAAGTTATCCCTGCACCTTAATAGTTGTTCCCTGCATTAAATAGCTCTTACCCATGCATTATTTAGTTGTTTCCATGCATTGTTATTCACACCTCACACCTATGGACACTTCTGAGTCACCAATCCACCTACCAACGTGTGTTTTTGGACTGTCACCCGGAGCAAGTCTCGAACCCACAACACCAGGACCCTGGAGCTGTGTGACAGCGATACAACCTGCTGCCACACACTTTAACAAGTCTTTTTCATTCATTATTAAGTAGTGCCCACCCATTTTATGTCATTCCAGTGCCTTATTATGTCATTTCCAATCATTAGAAAACTTCTTCCCAGACCCAATGTTGTTGTTCTCTTATTAGGTCATTCTCATGTAATAAATGTCTTATTCCAATGTCTCAGTAAGTCTTTCTTATGCATTATTCCAATGATTTATTGTGTAATTCACAGTCGTTAGTTATTTCGTTCACATCTTGTGTTGATTTTTTTTCCCCATACGTTCACCTTAAGTATATTATCCCTGCACATTATTAAGTTGTTCATATACCTTGTTAAAATTACATTTACAGTGTCACTGTCCTTTACTAGAGAATATAGAGCCTCATTGGTACTCTGGGCTCGACACTGCAGAAGCTGCACTATGGAAATTTTCAAGGAGGGTAGGATTTAATTCATGTATAACATTATTTCACACATGTTCGACTCCTGCTCCGGGTGACTGTCTGTGAGGAGTTTGGTGTGTTCTCCCTGTGTCTGCGTGGGTTTCCTCAGGGTGACTGTCTGTGAGGAGTGTGGTGTGTTCTCCCTGTGTCCGCATGGGTTTCCTCCGGGTGACTGTCTGTGAGGAGTGTGGTGTGTTCTCCCTGTGTCCGCATGGGTTTCCTCCGGGTGACTGTCTGTGAGGAGTGTGGTGTGTTCTCCCTGTGTCCGCGTGGGTTTCCTCCGGGTGACTGTCTGTGAGGAGTGTGGTGTGTTCTCCCTGTGTCCGCGTGGGTTTCCTCCGGGTGACTGTCTGTGAGGAGTGTGGTGAGTTCTCCCTGTGTCCGCGTGGGTTTCCTCCGGGTGACTGTCTGTGAGGAGTGTGGTGTGTTCTCCCTGTGTCCGCGTGGGTTTCCTCCGGGTGACTGTCTGTGAGGAGTGTGGTGAGTTCTCCCTGTGTCCGCGTGGGTTTCCTCCGGGTGACTGTCTGTGAGGAGTGTGCTGTGTTCTCCCTGTGTCCGCGTGGGTTTCCTCCGGGTGACTGTCTGTGAGGAGTGTGGTGTGTTCTCCCTGTGTCCGCGTGGGTTTCCTCCGGGTGACTGTCTGTGAGGGGTGTGGTGTGTTCTCCCTGTGTCCGCGTGGGTTTCCTCCGGGTGACTGTCTGTGAGGGGTGTGGTGTGTTCTCCCTGTGTCCGCGTGGGTTTCCTCCGGGTGACTGTCTGTGAGGGGTGTGGTGTGTTCTCCCTGTGTCCGCGTGGGTTTCCTCCGGGTGACTGTCTGTGAGGGGTGTGGTGTGTTCTCCCTGTGTCCGCGTGGGTTTCCTCCGGGTGACTGTCTGTGAGGGGTGTGGTGTGTTCTCCCTGTGTCCGCGTGGGTTTCCTCCGGGTTACTGTCTGTGAGGGGTGTGGTGAGTTCTCCCTGTGTCCGCGTGGGTTTCCTCCGGGTGACTGTCTGTGAGGGGTGTGGTGTGTTCTCCCTGTGTCCGCGTGGGTTTCCTCCGGGTGACTGTCTGTGAGGGGTGTGGTGTGTTCTCCCTGTGTCCGCGTGGGTTTCCTCCGGGTGACTGTCTGTGAGGGGTGTGGTGTGTTCTCCCTGTGTCCGCGTGGGTTTCCTCCGGGTGACTGTCTGTGAGGGGTGTGGTGTGTTCTCCCTGTGTCCGCGTGGGTTTCCTCCGGGTGACTGTCTGTGAGGGGTGTGGTGTGTTCTCCCTGTGTCCGCGTGGGTTTCCTCCGGGTGACTGTCTGTGAGGGGTGTGGTGTGTTCTCCCTGTGTCCGCGTGGGTTTCCTCCGGTGCTCCGGTTTCCTCCCACAGTCCAAAAACACACGTTGGTAGGTGGATTGGCGACTCAAAAGTGTCCGTAGGTGTGAGTGAGTGTGTGAGTGTGTGTTGCCCTGTGAAGGACTGGCGCCCCCTCCAGGGTGTATTTCCATCTTGCGCCCAGGTAGGCTCTGGACCCACCGCAACCCTGAACTGGATAAGCACTTACAGATAATGAATGAATGAATGATGTGTTTACACACTGTATGGCCAAAAAATTGTGGACAACTGTTCATCAAATAGTTCTGCAGTGGAGGGTATAATTCTTAGAAGGCTTTAGAATAGATGCAGAAACATTTTAGTGAGCATTTGATGGCTTTCAGCCATGAGATATGGGATGGATCACAAACAAGCACCACTCTATAACACTGCAGAATTATAGGATATGGAGCTCCGTTTGTATTGCTCTGAAGCCGAGTTCTGGAGAGATTATTCTTCTCTGGCCAATGCTTGGTGAAGTGAACTCCAGAGTGTGGCCTTGTGTTTCTTGTGTTTCATACCTTGGAGGTTATACAAATGAGTCCACAACTCCAGCAGCACTGCTGTGTCTGATCCCCTCGTACCACTAACACATCACCACGTGCGTGTCACTTCAGCACTGAGAATGATCCACCACCAAAATCATACAATGCTCTGTGGGGGTCCTGACCACTGAAGAGCAGGGTGAAATGGGGATAAGAAAGTATGCAGAGTAACAGGTAGACTACAATCTGTCACTGTGGAAATACAAAGTGCTCCTGTGTGTTCACTGGAGCTGATAAAACGGGCAATTACTGTAGATAGAAGGTAAGTGTTCAGTGTAATAAAAGGATGTCTACAAACTTAGGACATGTTGGCTTCAAAAAGCGAAGCGCAAATATTTGTCCTAGGAGAGCCGCCGTAGTGAAAGGAGGAGCTGGCGGGACTGGGTGAATTTGGAGCTCGTTTGTGAAGTGAAGTCGGTTTAAGGAGGAAAAACTGATTGAAAACGCGGTTTAAATAAAACAAATGGAGTGTATAAACGCGAAATATGTCTCTCAGAAGATCAGCAAAACGCGCTGGAGGCCTGAATCCGCGCAGTCTTTACAGCAGCCGCAAGTCTTCACCACCGGCTCCTGGGACAACGAGGTACTGAGGACTTGGTTAAAGGGGAACTGCACTGATCCCTCAACATCTCTCTCATTCAGTCTCCGAGCTGAGGAGGAGCTATACAGTGTACTACACCGTACATATATGATATACAGTGGAGGTGATGGGAACCAGACGTCTAGAATACAAATAGAGCACACACACATTCAAATAAACACCACATATACAATATACACTTACACACTATCACACACTAGACACACACAAAATATACACAGTTCCCACACGGAGGCACGACAGGTTGTTTCTATTATACAGCTCCAGGGTCTTGGGGTTGTGGGTTGAAGCTAAGCCTCGGGTCACTGTCTGTGAGATGTGAGGTGTGTTCTCCCTGTGTCTGCATAGGTTGCCTCCTGGTGCTCCAGCTTCCTGACACAATCAAAACACACATGTTGATAGATGGGTTAGCCAATCAAAAGTGTCCATCAGTGCAAGTGCGTATGAATGTGTGGTGATCTGTGATGGACTGGCACACCACGCAGACCTTGTTCCTGCCTTGCACCTAATGACTCTGAACAGTATACAGTTAATAAACAGGGTCCAATCAAGTTTAACTCATATTACACAACAGGAAGCCGCTGCTCCTCCACGTCGAGAGGAGCCAGTTGAGGTGGATCAGGCGTCTGGTTCGGATGCCTTCTGGACGCCTTCCTGGTGAGGTGTTCCGGGCATGTCCAACAGGGAGGAGGCCCCGGGGCAGACCAAGAACACGCTGGAGAGACTACATGTCTCGACTGGCCTGGGAACGCCTCTGTATACCCCTGGACACGATGGCTGGGGGGAGGGAGGTCTGGGTTTCTTTGCTCCGACTGCTTCCCCCGCGACCCAGACCCGGATAAGCGGTGGATAATGGATGGATAAACAACAGAAATGTATAAACACACACACAATTCCTTTGTGTAATGTGTCACCTTCCTGTTGTGTTCGCAGGCCAATCAGGTTTGCGTCTGGAGTGTTGGAGACAACGGAATGGGAGATGATGATGAGTTGGAGGGAGATCCACAGTTACTGTGCGAATGTAAACATGCGGGAGATGTGCTGGACATGCAGGTGAGCCAGACTAGTCAGGGTTTGTCATGATTGTCTTTTACTTAATGTGCGACTCATGTCCATATTTTTCATTGTTTAATCCCACGGGAACAAATGCAGGTCTAGGTTTTAGTAGCTTAAACAACACTCATAGTTATTAAACTCACTCATACAGGTAACTGAATCAAAGATTTTAAGGCATATAACTAAATAAGCTTATGGTTCAAGAGGTTAATGAAGCCATGACTGTGTCTCTTTCAGTTTCTGGATCAAGACAGACTCGTTACAGCGTCATCTACAGGAGCAGTGACTATCTACAAACTTCATGCTGACCGTCAGGTATTAATCATTTCTGCAGCCTGTTTATCTCAGTTTACAATGAATGTGAGTCATAGATTGAAAGATTAACGTGTTTTTAATTGCTAAGCTACTCATTTGTGTTTTACATGTTTCAGATATCTGTTTAATCAAGAATGTTTAAAAATGTGCAGCACTCAATGATATGTAGCTTGTACATGAGAATATGAATGATATGTTCTGTGCTCTCCAGGCCCTTTCAGTGGCTCACGTATGGGACAGAGCTCATCACTATAAGCAAGCCAGTGCCCCGTGCACAGGGTTGGTGTGCAGTAGTCCAGATGTGGTGTCAGTGGGCGAGGACGGAAGAGTTGTTCTCTACAAAGCTGACCACAAAGGAATCGTGCGCATCATCGGTTAGTTTTCTATGACTTGCTTTTAACTGCTCTTTTCATCATGTTCAGTCCTGGATGTTATAAGCAGGGGGTTAAGGGTTTGATATTACAAAGATTTCAATTGATTATTGATTGGTTATTTATTAGGGAATCATTTTTTTGCCACAGTTAAGAACTAGAATACAGGGTAAAGGCACAAATATGTGTAGATACCCCTTATTTATTAGTTAATTTAGTTACTTTAAGGTACTCGGATTGTGCACAGTGATGCACACGTTGTGTAGACTTGTGATGTTACGCCATGTAACAGAACTGGATGCTCCAGAGTAGCTACACATGAGCTCACGTTACCCAAGCTAAGTGCTAAGCTTCAGCCAGAAGGTTTAAAATCCTCCCTGGCACTGGGCTATAAAAGAGTGGAAGTGGCTTTCTCCAAATGTGTGTAATTTATTGAATATTATTCATTCATTCATTATCTGTAACCCTTATCCAGTTCAGGGTCGTGGTGGGTCCAGAGCCTACCTGGAATCATTGGCCGCAAGGCGGGAATACACCCTGGAGGGGGCGCTAGTCCTTCACAGGGCAACACACATATTCACTCACACCTACGGACACTTTTGAGTTGCCAATCCACCTACCAACGTCTGTTTTTGGAATGTGGGAGGAAACCGGAGCACCCGGAGGAAACCCACACAGACAGGGAGAACACACCAGCTCCTCACAGACAGTCACCCGGAGGAAACCCACGCAGACACAGGGAGAACACACCACACTCCTCACAGACAGTCACCTGGAGGAAACCCACACAGACACAGGGAGAACACACCACACTCCTCACAGACAGTCACCCGGAGGAAACCCACGCAGACACAGGGAGAACACACCACACTCCTCACAGACAGTCACCTGGAGGAAACCCATGCAGACACAGGGAGAACACACCACACTCCTCACAGACAGTCACCTGGAGGAAACCCACGCAGACACAGGGAGAACACACCACACTCCTCACAGACAGTCACCCGGAGGAAACCCATGCAGACACAGGGAGAACACACCACACTCCTCACAGACAGTCACCCGGAGGAAACCCACGCAGACACAGGGAGAACACACCAGCTCCTCACAGACAGTCACCTGGAGGAAACCCACGCAGACACAGGGAGAACACACCACACTCCTCACAGACAGTCACCCGGAGGAAACCCACGCAGACACAGGGAGAACACACCACGCTCCTCACAGACAGTCACCCGGAGGAAACCCACGCAGACACAGGGAGAACACACCACACTCCTCACAGACAGTCACCCGGAGGAAACCCACGCAGACACAGGGAGAACACACCACGCTCCTCACAGACAGTCACCCGGAGGAAACCCACGCAGACACAGGGAGAACACACCACACACCTCACAGACAGTCACCCGCAGGAAACCCACGCAGACACAGGGAGAACACACCACACTCCTAACAGACAGTCACCTGGAGGAAACCCACACAGACACAGGGAGAACACACCAGCTCCTCACAGACAGTCACCTGGAGGAAACCCACACAGACACAGGGAGAACACACCACACTCCTCACAGACAGTCACCCAGAGGGAAACCCACGCAGACACAGGGAGAACACACCAGCTCCTCACAGACAGTCACCTGGAGGAAACCCACACAGACACAGGGAGAACACACCACACTCCTCACAGACAGTCACCCAGAGGGAAACCCACGCAGACACAGGGAGAACACACCACACTCCTCACAGACAGTCACCCAGAGGGAAACCCACGCAGACACGGAGAACACACCACACTCCTCACAGACAGTCACCCGGAGGAAACCCACGCAGACACAGGGAGAACACACCACACTTCTCACAGACAGTCACCCGCAGGAAACCCACGCAGACACAGGGAGAACATACCACACTCCTCACAGACAGTCACCCAGAGGGAAACCCACGCAGACACAGGGAGAACACACCACACTCCTCACAGACAGTCACCCAGAGGGAAACCCACGCAGACACAGGGAGAACACACCACACTCCTCACAGACAGTCACCCAGAGGGAAACCCACGCAGACACAGGGAGAACACACCAGCTCCTCACAGACAGTCACCTGGAGGAAACCCACACAGACACAGGGAGAACACACCACACTCCTCACAGACAGTCACCCAGAGGGAAACCCACGCAGACACGGAGAACACACCACACTCCTCACAGACAGTCACCCGGAGGAAACCCACGCAGACACAGGGAGAACACACCACACTTCTCACAGACAGTCACCCGCAGGAAACCCACGCAGACACAGGGAGAACATACCACACTCCTCACAGACAGTCACCCGGAGGAAACCCACACAGACACAGGGAGAACACACCACACGTCTCACAGACAGTCACCCGCAGGAAACCCACGCAGACACAGGGAGAACACACCACACTTCTCACAGACAGTCACCCGCAGGAAACCCACGCAGACACAGGGAGAACACACCACACTCCTCACAGACAGTCACCCAGAGGGAAACCCACGCAGACACAGGGAGAACACACCACACTTCTCACAGACAGTCACCCGGAGGAAACCCACACAGACACAGGGAGAACACACCACACTTCTCACAGACAGTCACCCGGAGGAAACCCACACAGACACAGGGAGAACACACCACACTCCTCACAGACAGTCACCCGGAGGAAACCCACGCAGACACAGGGAGAACACACCACACTCCTCACAGACAGTCACCCGGAGGAAACCCACACAGACACAGGGAGAACACACCACACTTCTCACAGACAGTCACCCGGAGGAAACCCACACAGACACAGGGAGAACACACCACACTCCTCACAGACAGTCACCCGGAGCGGGATTCGAACCCACAACCTCCAGGCCCCTGGAGCTGTGTGACTGCGACACCTACCTGCTGCCTCATCGTCCCTTATTGAGAATTATATTTACTCATAATCAGTTATACTAAAATCTGACATTCCAAAGTCAATGTATGGAACGCTGTCACATTTGAATCTGTCCATCACAGTAATTTTTAATGCTCATGGCGTTGACTGAATTGATTCAGTTTATTTAGTTGATTATCATTCACTGTACTGTGTATTGCTCTGTTTGTCCGGTACCGAAGGGCATCTGAGTTACAGTGTTCTCCCTCTGTTTTGCTGAACTCAAATTCGATATCAAGTAAAAGCCAGAGTTGGAAATGAACAGTTATTGGATCAGCACAAGAGTCGGAATGTTGACTAAGGAATATATCATAAACCCGTATGTACTGATCTATTGAGAGGATTTGGACTGTTTTTTGTTATTGTTTCCACAATGCCGTTTTCCCCCACAGAAAATGCAGACAGCAGCACAATCCATGCAGTGACTTTTCTTCGGACGACCGAAGTGCTGACCGTCAACTCCATTGGGCAGCTGAAGCTCTGGGACTTCAGGCAGCAGGGCAGCGAGCCGGCACAGATCCTCTCTCTGTAAGATTCGCTCATGCATGAAGCAGAACAGTCGAAGCACTTCATTTTACACACATATGATGCATTTTTGAAGCTGTACCAATGAATATGAAAAAGTATGCATTCATTATGAAGAAAGAATTGATAGGGGAAAAGAATAGACACCACAGATATTAGCATTACTACCCTGTTGCTTAGCAGTTGTTAGAAATCGCATCTTTGTAAGTCTACAGTATGAAGAAATAAGCTGTTTGTAGCATTGTGGTTCAGGTTTGGCCCAACCCTCTTGACGAAGTCTTTGATGGCTGTAAGTTATGTAGGGTTTTTGAGGACCTGCTGTTTCTAAATCACCATTATTTTTATTAGGATTTTCATTGGAGTCTTTCTCAGAAGGTTGGCTAGGCCAAATCACAGACAAACCCCTCTTCTTGTTATGGCTGTATGTCTGGAATCATCATCTCGTAGCGTGCATTTTTGCTACAGATCTTTGGACATTGCTCAATTCGTATATCCATCCTTCATCACTTCACTTAGTATTGGTTTTGCTTACATACTGCCAACCAATAACCAAATCTTTAAGGCTGCGAGGACTCAGTAGCTTTTATCTATCCATTCATTATCTGTAACCCTTATCCAGTTCAGGGACTCGGTGGGTCCAAAGCATACCTGGAATCATTGGGCGCAAGGCGGGAACACACCCTGGAGGGGGCCCCAGTTCTTCACATGGCAACACACATTCACTCACACACTCACACCTACGGACACTTTTGAGTCACCAATCCACCTAGCAACGTGTGTTTTTGGACTGTGATAGGAAACCGGAGCACCCGGAGGAAACCGGAGCACCCGGAGGAAACCCACGCAGACACAGGGAGAACACACCAACTCCTCACAGACAGTCACCTGGAGGAAACCCATGCAGACACAGGGAGAACACACCACACTCCTCACAGACAGTCACCCAGAGGAAACCCACGCAGACACAGGGAGAACACACCACACTCCTCACAGACAGTCACCCAGAGGAAACCCACGCAGACACAGGGAGAACACACCACACTCCTCACAGACAGTCACCCAGAGGAAACCCACGCAGACACAGGGAGAACACACCACACTCCTCACAGACAGTCACCCGGAGGAAACCCACACAGACACAGGGAGAACACACCACACTCCTCACAGACAGTCACCCAGAGGAAACCCACGCAGACACAGGGAGAACACACCACACTCCTCACAGACAGTCACCCAGAGGAAACCCACGCAGACACAGGGAGAACACACCACACTCCTCACAGACAGTCACCCGGAGGAAACCCACACAGACACAGGGAGAACACACCACACTCCTCACAGACAGTCACCCAGAGGAAACCCACGCAGACACAGGGAGAACACACCACACTCCTCAAAGACAGTCACCCAGAGAAAACCCACACAGACACAGGGAGAACACAAGAACACACCACACTCCTCACAGACAGTCACCCAGAGCGGAAATCGAACCCACAACCTCCAGGTCCCTGGAGCTGTGTGACTGCGACACTACCTGCTGCACCACTGTGCCGCCCAGCTTTTATCTATTTGAGTGTTATTTAATGTAGTTGTCCTTACACAGTGATTGCTTCTTAAAATCTGTGCCATCAGAGAAATGTATTTGGTTTGCACTGTAGATGTGTATTGATGACAGTTACCTGTCCATTTCTTTTCTTCAGCACTGGGGACAGGGTGCCCCTGCACTGTGTGGACAGACACCCGAACCAGCAGCATATAGTGGCCACTGGAGGGCAGGATGGTATGCTCTGTATCTGGGACGTGAGGCAGGGCAACATGCCCTTCTCTCTCATGGAGGCTCACTCTGCTGAAAGTGAGTGTCTCGTGTGTTAGTGTAGACATGTACTGTGTCTGTGCTTGTATTCGTTTTGATGCTGTCCACATAAAAAATAGCAAGGAAAAATTGGGATTACATTACTTAAACTGTACGCTAATGTAAACAGATTTATTTCAAGTCATTTTGGAGCGTTTCTAGCTGTGCGTTCTTCATGATAGTAATTGATAAATGCTTGATACATGCTTTCAGTTAAGGCAGACTACTTCTGTTTGTTTTAGTTCTCAGAATGTTATATTTGATATGGCCCTATGATCTCGAACGCATTTATTTTGTTGTTTTTCCTGTAGTGTGGGAGGTCCATTTTCACCCATCAAACCCAGACCACCTGTTCACCTGCTCAGAAGATGGCTCTCTGCTGCACTGGGAGACTTCATCTGGGTCGGACGCACCCTCATTCCTCCAGGGTAAGATGAATCTGAAACAGAATTGAGAAGGGACCTCTATACAACTTTAAAATGGTTAAACTTTTATTTTGTTTTGGTCTCTGGCTTTAGGGCGTAACACCAGCCTGATGTCCCGCAGCGCTGCGGCTCCAGCGGGAGGAAACCAGTCTCTCATCAATGCCTGGCTTAATGGAGACTCCAGCAAGGGCAGACTGGAGACGACTCACATGCTGCCCAGCCAGACACTGTCCGTCAACAGCTTGGACATACTCGGGCAGTGCTTAGTGTGCGGCACAGACGGAGAGGCAGTGTACATAAACAGACGGGTTCCTGTGTGATGAGAGGGCTCAGGAAAGTTTAATAATACCCAGGAATTGTTCTTTTGAAAAGCAGGTTTCGTTTGTTTTTAAAATATGCTCTTTCTCTGGCTAATGCACTTGAAAATTAAACCATGATCTATTCTTTGTACCCGTGTTTGTTTGTGAGTGCACTGGTAATTGTAGCATATGAAAAACATCATCGTGTGTCAGTTCTAGGGTTAGGGATAAGGTGAGCACAAGTAATTTGAAGTGATGTAACAAATAATGGGCCATATCCAGGTAGCTTTTTATAATCTGGATATATCAAAACCTTTGGCAGGGCAGTAAAATTACATAACTGCTCTATGCTTTGATCATGTACTTTATCAGAGCCTCGACACTGAAAGCTGGTTAAACCATATTCTCTTTATTTTTTTTTTTTTTTTTTTTTTGGGGGGGGGGGGGTCTTTTTGACCTGAAATGAAACGATTAACAAAAACAAAACAGACCCTTTTAGTAATTAACAAAATTGAAATTTTGGAATATATCCACATTATTGATGGCGATTTATAACTAAAAGCGAATACAAATGGATAAAATGTAGTTTATTTAATAGACTATGGAGGAAAATATTCATTCATTCATTATCTGTAACCCTTATCCAGTTCAGGGTCGCGGTGGGTCCAGACCCTACCTGGAATCATTGGGCGCAAGATGGGAATACACCCTGGAGGGGGCGCCAGCCTTTACAGGGCAACACACACTCACACCTACGGACACTTTTGAGTCGCCATTCCACCTACCAACGTGTGTTTTTGGACTGTGGGTGGAAACCGGAGCACCAGAGGAAACCCAGGCGGACACAGGGAGAACACACCACACTCCTCACAGACAGTCACCCGGAGGAAACCCACGCGGACACAGGGAGAACACACCACACTCCTCACAGACAGTCACCCGGAGGAAACCCACGCGGACACAGGGAGAACACACCACACTCCTCACAGACAGTCACCCGGAGGAAACCCACGCGGACACAGGGAGAACACACCACACTCCTCACAGACAGTCACCCGGAGGAAACCCACGCGGACACAGGGAGAACACACCACACTCCTCACAGACAGTCACCCGGAGGAAACCCACGCGGACACAGGGAGAACACACCACACTCCTCACAGACAGTCACCCGGAGGAAACCCACGCGGACACAGGGAGAACACACCACACTCCTCACAGACAGTCACCCGGAGGAAACCCACGCAGACACAGGGAGAACACACCACACTCCTCACAGACAGTCACCCGGAGGAAACCCACACGGACACAGGGAGAACACACCACACTCCTCACAGACAGTCACCCGGAGGAAACCCACGCGGACACAGGGAGAACACACCACACTCCTCAGAAACAGTCACCCGGAGCAGGAATCGAACCCACAACCTCCAGGTCCCTGGAGCTGTGTGACTGCGACACTACCTGCTGCGCCACCGTGCCGCCCCAAGGAAAATATTAAGAGGCTTAAAATATGTATTTACTGAAACATTCTCTTAATTATATTTTTAATAAATTGATTGCTGAATTGTGATTTGAATATATTGGGCTCTTGTAATGTTTTCCCATGATTCAATAAAATAAGAATTAATAAAAAGAACTGAGGGGTTCAGTTCAATTATTACTAATGATTCCCGCAGTTTAGAAACTCTCAAGGAATTATTTGTAAAATTGAAGACACTGTGTTTTAAATCTGAACGTTTATTTTTCTACATAAACATCTGGGGACCCACTTAGAGGACACACATTATTTAACATTTCTTCAGTCTACTATCTGTTGGTTACAGGTTGTAATGTTCCCTACAGATCGGAAAATAATATGATAATATGCGTATGAATTAATTTATTATATTAGAAGCTCTAAAGCTTGAGTTAATCAGTAAATTAGAGGTCTGTGTGATGCTCCGCTTTTTCTGGGAGAGAGAGGTATTCCCACATCCGGGCCACTAACGCCGCACTGACAGACTCAGCGCTACGGCGACGGTGTCAATACAAAAGCGAAGTCGAGTTTTCAGGGCTTATTTGCTCTGTTTTTATTTTTATTTTTAAGGTTCTCAAGACTCTGCTACTCGATAAACCCTCTTCTGTACACGATGGACATACTTTAGACGAAGGTGGGTTACTTCAACGCTCCTTTAACTCGTAAGAGCTAACGGCTAACTGCTTCGAATTGTGGACTTGTTTAGGCCTCGCTGTTCAACAGGTTTGAAGTCCTCTCGGTATAAACACAGTTTTTTTTTTACTGCTGAAGCCTCTTTTAAAAGGAAACGATAATAACGTAGGCTTCAGAAATAAAATAACAAACTCAAACTTACAAAAGTAAAGTTATTTAGCGAGGCTGTGTAAATCCATAGCGTTAAACGGGCTTAAAATGTAGCTTCTTAGGTCGAATTTTCTGATCCACCTTAAGTGCAGCAGTACTTGCATTGTGGCGCCGTAGCAGTGTTTATGGAGCCTGTGCCGTTTAAGGTGGAACGCAGAATTCTTCGCTGGATGAATATTTAGATCTTCATACACTGAAGTTCTAACGTTAGTTTTATCATTCAGCTGATTGTATTGTTTCAGTACTTGGCATCTAACAAAAGCTCAGTGTTGGTCAAACGTTAATTAATTGGCCAACACAAGCTGTTAACTTTATCTGCGGTTAGATTTAAAGATGTAAATGATTTGACATCTTAATAAATTAAACTAACGTTAAAGGATGGTTAAATGAGGAAAATGCCACATCACGAAACTTAAAGACACAAAAACACAGTCACCTTTTTAGTCCTACGTTTAACCAACATTCCTGCCACATCAAAAACGTCCTGGTACTCTGGTCTTTATTTAACAACGAAATCCATTCAAATAGCACTGATGATATCCACACATGCTTTTTGAGATTACAGTTACAGATAATTAGAGTTAGACTGGACACCTCTACGTTTACGTGCCTTACACACACTATTCGAATTGGGCTCTTAAAGAAAGTAAGATCAGAACCAGTATCATTCTGTAGTGTGGCAGGCTCCAGTAGGAAGAATAACAATGATAAAGTAAGTGCTTGCTATAATGAATCTGGTACTTCTTAATCTGGATGCTTTTTCTTAGCAAGGATACACGCTAAGAGCAGTGCTTACATAGTATTTCCACATGCACAAATGCTTTCCAGGGAAGCTGCTTTCATTGTGTAACTTCTCCAGCTGCTGTAGCTTTGAAATGGTTTCAAATCATATGTGTGTTGCCCTCTAATGTGTTTCTTCACTTGCTTTTTTTCCCCTCCTCTTTGTCCTGGTGTATAGGCATAGCTCATTTGCTGTGGTATGTAGGGGAAACCCACTGCTCGTCTTTAACTTTCACAGTGTCGCTGTGCGCCCTGCATACCTCCTTCACCTCTGTGGTTGGCAAGATACATGGTAGTTCATGAAGAGAAGCGACAAGCCCGAAGGATACAGGCAGATGCGGCCCAAGACGTTTCCCGCCAGCAACTACAGCGGCAACAGCCAGCAGATGTTGCAGGAGATCCGGGAGAGTTTAAGGAACCTCACCCGGCCCTCTGATGCTGCCAAGGTGGACACGGGTGGGGGCAAGAGCGTTCAAGAAGACCCCCGGCAGCAAAGCCGCAGCACCAACCCCAAAAACCCCTACCACAAAGCCCTGCAGGAGATTCGCAAGTCATTGTTACCGTTTGCCAACGAGTCCACTAGCAATAACCGCACACCTGAAGTCAACATGCAGATGTTTCAGGAGCTTGTGGCTGCAGGCTTTGAAGAGGTATGAAAAAACGGCTTCGCAAATAATTCTTGTTCATATGTTTTGAAAGCATGTATGTGTGAATTATGCTTGTACATGGGTTTTGAGTGCGTGTTTTTGCACGTTAATGTAAATACATAGTCTCTGTGTTGGCAGACATGAGAACGTTCCCTCATCAGGTGATCTTCTCGCATAGTTTAGGTATGACAGCAATGGCATGTGGACAGACGAGTTTTAGCTGTAGTTCAGGGCTTGGTGTAATGCTGCGCTCACTTGTTTTTAACCGCAGTTATGCATTTCATGTATTTTTTTTTTTGTTTGTTTTCATAGAAATTACTGCTCACTTAGTGAAAACACTGTAGAGATGTTTTGCATTGGAGGAATAGTTCTGTAATTACATGACACGGTACATAGCACTGTTCAGGGCCTATGAGACAATCTTCTTATATAGATGGCTCCACAGAAGGTAATTAAATATGACAAAGCCTGTTTTTGTCTAAGTATTTTCTCAGTAAATGGTCATATTCACTGCTCGTTTTGAGCATTTGGCCACGTGTTACACTATATACTTCTCTTGCTGGGGTCTGGATGTTGTCGTATATCACTTGAGAGAGGACAAATCACTGTCATGCGGTAAATTGTCCAAAGAAAAACATGTATCTGTTTTTAGTTTGAATCGTTTAAACACAGCAGCTGCCCTTCAGAAATGTTGTGGTGAATGCACCATGAAATGATTTGGTATTAAATCATTTTACATTGACTTCTGTTGAAAGTTGGGCTAGTTTTTACCTCCTCCTGTAAAGTTAGCTCTTTTGGAGACGCATGTTTTTAAACGGCAACAAAATGGTGATAAGAAGCTGCATTTGAATTTAACATCCTTTGCACATTTACATATAAAAGCCTGTAAATCATTAGTTTAGTAATGTGAGCTCTAGGTTTATACAGTTATTGAAAGATGTAACTTCAGACGGCTTCAGGCTCTACTGACACACCCCTGCTGATACGTGTGAGAGCCTATGGCTGTGGAATGCAGAACTGAATTATTTCATATTGATTGATTTGTTAAAATCATGCCTGTTTTAAATGTGTGTGTAGGAGATGGTGATCAGTGCTTTGAAGCATACCAACAATCGCAGTGTGGGGGCAGCTATAGAATATATCAGTAAGATGAGCTACCAGGACCCGGTGAGAGAGCAGATGGCAGCAGCAGCAGCGCGTCCAACTAACGCAGCCATCAAATCATCTGGTGGGTGTGACTCCCTCAGCGTGCCTTGTCCAATTTAGAGAATCTGCATTTTAGATTTGTATTCATGGATTGTTAATTTTGTATGGAAGCAGTAGCTATGCATCTTGTACTTTTTCCAAAAAGGCTTGTTTTAATGCGTTAATAATGTGTTTTTGTGTGTTTCCTGCGCAGGCCCCTCTCACATCCAACAGCCAGTTCTTCGGAGGCCAAGCTGGAAGGGCTCCAAGGAATCTCTGGCTCCGCAGTGGCACGGGGCTCTTATGTCTGATGGCATTATATATCGTTCAAACAGCCCTGGTCCTCAAGCTGACTTGCCCCGACCTTCCAACTACCCCCAGAGCCATGCGCCTGTGGTGAGCAGCCAACGGGCAAATCCACCGCTCCCACCTCAGGTGCGTAGTGTCACGCCCCCCCCTTCCTCCTGGGATTCAAACCCTGCCACCAAGCGGTACTCTGGAAACATGGACTACCTCGGGCATCGCATTTCTCCTGTCCCCCAGGGACCGTGGCCTGATAGTTTTGTGACTCCACCGGCCCAGGCTCAGAGAGGCATCAGCCCGGTGCCCGTGGGCCGCCAGCCCATTATCATGCAGGGCTCAGGGGGAAACAAGTTCAACTTTCCCCCAGCGTGGCCCCAAAATGGTTCCGCTCAGGCAGAATACATGAGCATTGCTGGTGGCGGAAGGCAGCCTCCTCCTCCATATCCACTGGGTCAAACGAGCAGGCACAGCCCTACCGCTCAACAGATGCAGGCCAGTGGCCCTGCGCCTTCTCCGCCGTATTCTAACGGAGGTAACTTGCCACCATCCATGCTGGTGCCCAACCGTAACAGTCACAACTTGGACATGTACCTGGGGATGCTGCCCCAGTCCAGACCTTCGCCTCAGCAAGCTGGCTCCTCCCCTGGAAACAGCAGTAACCAAGAAGTCCCTCCACCCTCTTGGCCTCACAGCATCCCAGCACGCTCTAATTCATTCACTAACACACCGTCAGGTGGACGCTCATGTCCCCCTCCGCCCAGCTCCCAACCCTCTGCCACCACTGTGACTGCCATCACACAGGCTCCCATTCTGCAGCCGGTGAAGAGTATGCGAGTACAAAAACCAGAGCTCCACACAGCTGTGGCCCCAACTCATCCACCTTGGCTTCAGCAACAACAACAGCCTCCTCCTCCTCTCTCTTCTTATCAGGAGGCTTCAGGACCTGGGCCTGCCGTGACCCAAATGCCAGCTGTCTCTGAAGTCCCCAGCTATCAGGGACCTCCACCTCCTTACCCCAAGCACCTCCTGCCGCAGCAGCCACCCCCTCCTTGTCCAACGTGCGAGTCCAACCCCAACGGCAGGAAAGAAGATGAGGGGGGTGAGGATGATACAGACAATGCGAGCACCTGCTCCAGCGAGCGTGCCGAGGGCCCAGAGGCGGCTGTGAGCACAGAGCGGGAAAAGAAACTGATCAACACGTCTCCGGTTCCAGTGAGGAGGAACAAACGAGACGAGGAGCGGCGAGGAGATGGCAGGGTGCAAGTTTATTCACCACAGGCCTTCAAGTTCTTCATGGAGCAGCATGTGGAGAACATCCTGAACAATCACCAGCAAAGGATCCGACGCAAGAAACAGCTGGAGAGTGAGATGCAACGGGTTAGCACGCCTCCTGTTTCTCCTTATATTCTCAAACCTCCCTTGGGGTTTTCCCTTTTTTCCGTCCTCATGCTATCAATGGGAGGTTCTACTCTGGTGTGCTTCTTTTCTCTCTGTCTCTCTCTTTTCTCAGCTGGTTTTGAGAGTTTAAGGTTTCATCTGGCAGCGGAATAGTCTGCACACACAGCTGACAAAGTAAGGCACTGTAAAATAGAAAAGCGGTGACTGAACAGCATGCGAATGTTGCAGCATGAATACACACGGCTTACAGTGTTCTTATGCTGTTCAGATGTTGCAGGAAACTGAGATGCATGATGCATGCTTTGCTCCAATTAAACACTTGTGGCTGTTGCCTTATTACCTTTTTGATATTAAAGGAACATTAGATAAGATTATTTGTATTTCTTTGCTCCTGAGCTCCCCTTAGAGTTCATTCATTCATTCATTCATTATCTGTAACCCTTATCCAAATCAGGGTCACGGTGGGTCCAGAGCCTACCTGGAATCATTGGGCACAAGGCGGGAATACACCCTGGAGGGGGCGCCAGTCCTTCACAGGGCAAAACAGACCCACACACACATTCACACCTACGGACACTTTTGAGTGTGGTTTCCAGTGCAGTTTCTGCAGGTCATTGGAATGACCGTTAGTGGCGTACTTCGTTTTGTTGTGCACGAGTTATGATCCAAATTTGTGTGTGATGTATGCACTTTTGTGGCATGTAAGAGGATTTGTCACTGTGGAGTTTCCATTTTTCCTGTGCTGTGTGTTGTAAAAACGGAGTTTCTTTGTGAGTAGGAGATTCTCTATAGTGCTCAGCAATGTTTGTAACTCCTCTACAGGTGGGACTGTCCGAGGACGCCCAGGAGCAGATGCGCATGATGCTGTCTCAGAAAGAGTCCAACTACATCCGCCTCAAACGCGCCAAGATGGACAAGTCGATGTTTGAGAAGATAAAGACGCTGGGCATCGGGGCGTTTGGGGAGGTCTGCTTGGCGCGGAAGGTGGACACGGGAGCGCTCTACGCTATGAAAACACTGCGTAAGAAGGACGTGCTCCTGAGGAACCAGGTGGCCCACGTGAAGGCTGAAAGAGACATCTTGGCTGAAGCGGATAACGAATGGGTGGTCAAGCTCTACTATTCGTTCCAAGACAAAGACAACTTGTATTTTGTTATGGACTACATCCCTGGCGGTGACATGATGAGCTTATTGATTCGATTGGGCATCTTCGGAGAGGAGCTGGCACAGTTTTACATCGCAGAGCTCACCTGCGCCGTAGAGAGCGTGCACAAGATGGGCTTCATTCATCGCGACATAAAGCCAGACAACATCCTGATAGACCGCGATGGGCATATTAAGCTCACCGACTTTGGCTTATGTACAGGCTTCCGCTGGACACATGACTCCAAGTACTACCAGAGCGGTGAGTGTTGTGGACTTAAGTACACTGTTTCTTTAAAGCAACACACAGTGCATTTTCTGTAGTGCTGAGCCCAGAGTAGACTCTAGAGCAAGGTTCTATTCTCCTTATTACAATGTGTTGCTTTAATATCAGAGCTGTGTAATTGCCACAGTGACCTTCTCATGGTCTTCCAGGTGATCACGTGCGACAGGACAGTATGGATTTCAGTAAGGAGTGGGAGGACTCGGCAAACTGCCGCTGTGGAGACCGGCTCAAACCGCTGGAACGGCGAGCAGCCAGGCAACACCAGCGCTGCCTGGCTCACTCCTTAGTGGGCACTCCCAACTACATTGCCCCAGAGGTGCTGCTACGGACAGGTATGCCTGTATACACTCAGTACACACACATTCACTCAGTACCTCACACACACTTCTTTTAGTTTAACCATCATGCCTCTATTGCAGGTTGTCACGTGATAATCCGTTCTCTCTGAGCTGATTTGTATCTTTGTTTGTCTTGTGGCAGGCTACACACAGTTGTGTGATTGGTGGAGTGTAGGGGTGATTCTGTACGAGATGCTGGTGGGTCAGCCTCCTTTCCTGGCCACAACTCCCTTGGAGACCCAGATGAAGGTTCGTAGGCGGAGCTGTGTGTTTACGTTTTCAAACTGGAGTAGGACTATTGGTGTATGGCTGGTTTATGAGAATGAGCTGCTGATTTATATCCAGTGTGTGTTGATGTAGAGTGAGAACTCTCATCGATAGAAAAGTCTGTTTTTATAACGACAGTCCTGTGATACGTGTCCCTCCCTCCTCAGGTCATCAATTGGCAGACAACGCTGCACATCCCTCCGCAGGCCAAGCTGAGTCCGGTGGCGTCGGACCTGATCGTGAAGCTGTGTCGCGGGCCGGAGGACCGACTGGGCAAAAACGGAGCAGACGAAATTAAAGCCCACCCCTTCTTCAAAAGCATTGACTTTTCCGTTGACTTGCGGCAGCAGCACCAACCCGCCCCCTACATCCCCAAAATCACACACTGCACGGACACGTCCAACTTCGACCCCGTCGACCCCGACAAGCTGTGGAGCGACGACGACGGCAACCACAACGACACGCTGAACGGCTGGTTCAAAAACGGCAAGCACCCGGAGCACGCCTTCTACGAGTTCACCTTCCGACGCTTCTTCGACGATAACGGCCATCCGTACAGCTCCCCCAAACCCATCGAGTACGAGTACGACGAGCAGGGGGAGGAGCCTGAGAACCCCGCTCAGGGACAGGGGGCGGGGCAGGGGCGAGACTTGGTCTACGTTTAGTTCCGTAAAACAAAACCTAGTCACTACACGTGTGTACAGCCTCCCACTCGTTTATTGGTACGATTTTTAAGTCTGCTTTTACACTACATGTGAGCGTATAATTTATTTGCCGTTCAAACTGCTCTCTGTATCGGTGCAGTCTGAGAGAATGAGAATTTTAATGATGACGTTCTACTTTTCCAACACTATTCCGAGTCGTTCTGAGCATTAATTTATTTAAACTGTTGTTATAGAGGACACTAGTGGGGGGGGGGGGGGGAATTAGCCTTCACGAATGACATGTTAATTTATGATTGAGGTTAGGTCTCTTCTCGTTCTGAACTGGCCTCAATAGGGCTTCACAGGGATTGGTTGATTGATTAACTCCTTATTGCTGTGCCTTGTACACTTTCACAAACAAATATATACACACACACGCACACACACGAGGGGAAGCAGCATCGTTAGCCGTTTATTGAACTGACACGTAGTTTGAGCGAGATTTATTCATAGAGAGAGTTGAGTGAGTTGTGTTTTAGCCTCCTGTGTATTTCCTAATTTATACACTCAAAATTGTATTTATAAATTATGCAGTGTACATTTTTGTACATTTATTTTTGGTTTTGTTTTTCATTCTCAGTTCATTTGGTGTAGGAAATAAACCCAAGGGCAAGCTCCCTTCCTCTCTCTTGTTTCACTAAGCTCATTGTTTGATTGTTTTTGCCTGCCTCTCATTCCAGAGTCTCCTGAGGCTAAGTTCTATTTGGGCTTCAGTTGCTCTTATAGCTCAGTGCTCCCTAAAGGTGCAGATTTGGCTCGAATCAAGCAAGACCTTGAGTTTCGGGAGTGGAGCAGGGGCCTTGTCTTTTCGGTTTTTCTGGCAGCTGTCACTAATCTTTAGGGGCTAGTTTGTTTAAAGGTTGTATGAGTAAGACCATAGCCGTCGGTGACCCCATATCTGTTTTACACTGCCTACATGCTCCAAGTCCATCAGCTATTATTTACATAGTGTGTTCTCTGTAGTTTCTGTCTCTCACACACACATATGAACACGTGCATACACAGTGGAAGGTGTAGGGGTGTTTAATATGCAGAGTGCAGCAGCCAGATACGAGGTAATCAGGGTACCATCAATTGAAATAAAGTTTCATGTAAATCATGTACCCAGATTTTCACACACTCCTCCGGTCACTCACACACCTGAGGACGATTTCAGACTCCTATCAACGTGTCTTTTTGGACCGGGGAGGAAACCCACACAGACACATAGAGAACACACCAAACTCCTCACAGGGATTGAACCCACAACCCCAGAACCCTGCAGCTGTGAGACAGCGACTCCACCTGTTGTGCATCACTTATTTTATTTTACTTATTGCATTTGCACTGTATCTGATGCGCTGAATCATGCTGAGGAATATAGCGTTACTGTGTGAGAAGTGGACAGCTCCCTCTGCAGGTGCAACAGCGTTATTGCAGGGGTTCTAGGACTGGGGGGGACTGTGTTGGTTAGTGGTCACTTATACCATAGGACCTTAATTTCAGAGGAAGTGTGAGATAAGGACCAAGATCTTCACACAGTAATAACAATAATAAAACACTGATTTATTGATAATAATAATAATAATAAATCATACAAGTGTCTTAAATGTAAAACAGTAGATACAAGTGGTTAAAATAAATAAAAGAAAATGTGGACATGAGATGAAATAGCAACAGAAAACTGACAAAATAATAGTTTGAGGATTAAACGACGTCAATGACTTTTAAAAAAGAAAAATGTAAGTATTAAAAATCATATTAATAACAATAACATTAAATTAATATATAACAGTAAATTCCATTGATGACGTTTGTGTCTTAAATCCACAGCAGAACACACCAACGTCCAAATTAATAAAAAAAAGAAAGAAATGAATATGACACACAAGATACTAACAAAACAATATAATAAAACTAATGAAGGTGAAACAAAATTAACAGAAAACTCTACTCTACAGAAACTACTGCGGTTAATTCTAATAATCTTTATAATAAAATAATAAAAACCAAATAAATTCAACGCAAAATATTTAAGACTAATAAGAAGAAAAAAAGATAAAAAAACAAAATAAAATAATATGTGGCGGCATGGTGTCGTAGCCGTTATCGCTGTCACACAGCTCCAGGGTCCTGGGTTCAGTCCACGCCTCGGGTCACTCCCCATGACGGGTGTGGGGTCTTCTCCCTGTGTCTGCGTGGGATCCTCTGGGTTCCTCCTGCTATAAAAACACTTATTCTTAGTGAACTGGTGGTGAGAAATGAGCCACAGGTGTGTGTGTAAATGACTGGGTGAGTGTGTGTGAGTGACCGTCGTGGTGGATCTGCTGATGGTGGAACAGACCTGTAAAGTTCACAGAGGTTAATCTGAGGAGCCCTTTATAACATTGGACACATTCAGTAGATACTTTACAAATGCGTAAATGTTAATCCACAAATGAAACACAAGTCACAAATATGTTTCACTGTGGCCAGCAGGCAAACAAGCCACCGCTAGGGGGCCCTGTTGTTTCCCCAGTGTCTCAGAACTGACCAATTGCTCTCAGGGCCGCAGCAAAACAACCCTCTGTGGGCGGGACTGTGACTCCATTGGCTGCCGTAGACAGCTAACTCTGGCTGCTGATTGGCTGAATAAAAGTGACCAATGAGAAGCGCGTATTCTGTTTAGGAGCCGTGGGGTACCCGCCCCTCCCTCCGTCCGAGGGGGTCTGTCTGAAACAAATCACTAGTTTTAACAGTCCAATCGCAAAAATACGAAACACGTTAAATTTAAGG
This sequence comes from Hoplias malabaricus, assembly GCF_029633855.1. Taxonomy (NCBI): domain Eukaryota; kingdom Metazoa; phylum Chordata; class Actinopteri; order Characiformes; family Erythrinidae; genus Hoplias; species Hoplias malabaricus. The sequence continues at coordinate 39,168,744 of NC_089806.1, read as the reverse complement.
CACCTTCAAAAGCGTTCCCCAGTGATCCCCCTCCTAACTGTCTGTGATATGAAGCTGAATTCAGCGGCTTGGGGGCATTTTGTTCGAACTTCCACATTAAATATTGCGCAAATGCGTCTCCATTTAAGTTGTCCCCCCACGTCCTAAAACAACAGTGCCCCCTAGCGGAGGCTTGTTCGCCTGCTGGCCACATTTGTGGATCAGGCTCCGTTTGTGTTTGGAGCGGGTGAAATGCGAGAGGAAAGTCTCAAAATCCAAAAACCCGCGACAAATGCACGTCACGAAAAACGCGAGTGACTCGATTCACAAACGCAGATTCAACAATTTACAAATAAATTTTAAATTCGAGACTTTGACTTTACAAATATATTCAGTGTAAATTTAAACAAATGTATTTATTTCCCCATAAAATTGTGATATATCTATGAAACCCAAACACAATTGAATTCATGCAGAATCAAACGTATTAGCATATTTTTGTTTAAATATTGAGATACAGACATAAATATAAATATAACTCGGGCCGGACAGCTGCTCCCGATCCAACGAGGAATCTTCGTCGCTCCAAACGTAGTCGCTCATGATGAAATACTCCAAAGTTTATCACTGAGTGAAAAAAGCGCTTTGTTTCGAACTGGTCGAGAACAAAACTGTCCCAAACACCCTCCTCAGCGTTTAAATAACAATCTAACTGTCATCAGGCTGATCTGTGATGTCATCACACCTCGCTTATGGACGTCCCTGTAGTTCTGCACTGGTACATCACTCTGTAGTCCACTGGCCCCAAGCTCATATACAGTACGATGATATTAAAAAAAAACTTCAATATAGCTTTTAAAATACTGAAATACATCTTTCCTAGCTGAGAAATGTGTCATTACCTTTTTAAAACGTTATTTATTTATTTATTTGTGGTACAGTGAACATTGCTATACACAAATATGTGCTATTTAATAAAAAAAACCAACATGTATTTTAAAGGATATGTTTTACACTTACAATAATAAGAAACTGTCCCAAACTTGACATTAGTTCATTCGTCACATTCTTACTGGCCTTTTTATTCAGTTAAAGATGTATGCTAGCCCCAAGAGTAATTTAGAAAATTAGCTATCGCTACGTTACTATTTACTTTATCTTACTGGTTAATTTATACATTTTTTTTTAATATCTCTTTCTGCTGACACTTACACAGATATTCAAAATTACACACTGTTACAACTTAAATACCCCATTGTTTTCTATTCAGTGTGAGTATATTAGGCTGACCAGACGTCCTCTTTTACCCGGACATGTCCTCTTCTTTAGACTTAAAAAAAATGTTTCACAAACGCCCGGCATTTTGTTTTTCTAGAGCTTACATAGAACTTCGAGAAGCTTCGTTCACAAACTAGTCCCGCCCTCCCCTACTCCGATTGGTTCGCTTGAGTGAGAAGGGGGCGTGGTGAAGGAGCCTAAAATCTTCTGATTGGACGGTCTGACTGTAGAGCTACCGTTATTGGTCGATAACCTTCTCTGTAAACATTTAATTGGTCAGTCTGCACGTCAGTAGTCCTTGTTTACTTCAGACAAAGCTCATGTACCTACCCTCATCTCGAGCAGCTATGCCGAAACGTAAATGTAAGTTCTCGGATGAATTAAAAAAGAAATTCCCATGTTTTGTGGAGCAAATAAAGGTGTAAAGGACCTAAAAGCAAACATAGGTTCAGCGAGGGGAAATGTTTGATATATTCATAAATGTATCCATGTTTTAGTTTATTAAATAATTTTCTGAAGAATAATAATCTAATTGTTTTTCCATTTGCTATTTATTTATTATTTTATTTTTTCAGAAATTGTTAAGACCAGAAGGTGATTGGTTAATCAGTGAGTGGTGTCTTAAATAAATAAATAAAAAAATATATTTACTTTCAGAAGCTGATAGGAACGTAGGTTATCGTTTGGAGCGCATGTATTGCTCGGTGTAACTCTCATGAAGATGAACCTAAATGCTATCAGTTGTACATGCGGGGGGACTGGTGCCTGCTGGAGTTCAGTCCACTCCGGAACAGAAGGGGGCAGCAGAGGACCTCCAGGAGTCGAGGACACACAGAAGTGACGAGTAAGCGAACGCTTTGGGTCAAAACATGCCTCTGAGATGGGTGTCTCTAAAATACCGACCACTGCGCTGACCCTCAGACAGGTACACACACACACACACACACACACACCTTTGAAGAGCCTATTAGAGCTGTGAGGCACCAATGCCGCTGTATGTTTGTGTAGGACGTTAAAACCGCTCTAGAAACGATTGTAGCTCTCTGAGTGTGGGCTGTAAATTAAGTGCTCCATCACACTGCAGCTGTAACGACGTCCTCAGCACACTTCAGAGATAGTGGACCGCCTGGTGTTCAGGGGTTTGAAGTTCAGTACGCTGTTTTGTTCAGTTTTTACAGAGACAGAGGATATTAGGGCTGTATCGCAGCATGCTGAGGACCATCCGCCAGGTTCCAGATGAAGCAGATCGTAAATACCTGAGAGACTGGGCGAGAGAGGAGTTCAGACGCAACAAGGAGGCCACCAACCAGGTACCAGTGTCCCAGCATTGTCCTGTTGTCCTGCAGGGACCCCTCTGTCTTGTAAGAGACCTGTGGAGAGTAATGGAGGGTAATGTTATATGGTGTCTGCCTAATTTATTTCTCCATTTTGGCTTAAAGGTGAACGAGTGTGTGTGTGTTTATATTTATATATATATATAAGTACAGGGGTTGGGCAGTGAAACTGAAACACCTGTCATTTTAGTGTGGGAGGTCTCATGGCTAAATTGGAGCAGCCTGGTGGCCAGTCTTCATTAACTGCACATTGCACCAGTAAGAGCAGAGTTTTGCTCAAAATATTGCAACAGACACAACATTATGGGTGACACACCAGAGTTCAAAACATGACAAACTGTTGGTGCACGTCTTGCCGCTGCATCTGTGACCAAGAGAGCAAGTCTTTGTGATGTATCAAGAGCCACGGTATCCAGGGTAACGTCAGCGTACCACCAAGAAGGACGAAACACATCCAACAGGATTAACTGTGGACGCAAGAGGACGCTGTCTGAAAGAGATGTTCGGGTGCTGACCCGGATTGTATCCAAAAAACATAAAACCACGGCTGAATTAAATGTGCACCTCAACTCTCCTGTTTCCACCAGAACTGTCCGTGGGGAGCTCCACAGGGTCAATACACACGGCCGGGCTGCTACAGCCAAACCGTTGGTCACTCATGCTAATGCCTAACGTCTGTTTCACTGGTGCAAGGAGCGCAAATCTTGGGCTGTGGACAATGTGAAACATGTATCGTTCTCTGATGAGTCCACCGTTACTGTTTTCCCCACATCTGGGAGAGTTACGGTGTGGAGAAGCCCCAAAGAAGCGTACCACCCAGACTGTTGCACGCCCAGAGTGAACCATGGGGGGTGGATCAGTGATGGTTTGGGCTGCCGTATCATGGCGTTCCCATGGCCCAATACTTGTGCTAGATGGGCGCGTCACTGCCAAGGACTACCGAACCATTCTGGAAGACCATGTGCATCCAGTAGTTTAAACATTGTGTCCTGAAGGCGGTGCCGTGTATCAGGACGACAACGCACCAATACACACAGCGAGACTGGTGAAAGACTGGTTTGATGAACATGAAAGTGAAGTTGAACATCTCCCATGGCCTGCACAGTCACCAGATCTAAATATTATTGAGCCACTTTGGGGTGTTTTGGAGGAGCGAGTCAGGAAACGTTTTCCTCCACCAGCATCACGTAGAGACCTGGCCACTATCCTGCAAGAAGAATGGCTTCAAATCCCTCTGACCACTGTGCAGGACTTGTGTATGTCATTCTCAAGACGAACTGACGCTGTATTGGCCGCAAAAGGAGGCCCTACACCATACTAATAAATTACTGTGGTATAAAACCAGGTGTTTCACTTTCATTGTCCAACCCCTGTGTGTGTGTGTGTATATATATATATATATATATAATTTAATTTTGTCAGGCAATATGCTATAAAAAAGAAAATGCACTTTTTTTCTGTCAAATTCACCCTTTCTCCATGTTTCCTGCAGGATGCTATTCGCATGATGATCACACAAGCCAAGAATCATCTCGAGGAGCTGAGGAGATCTCTCGCTTTGGCTCAAAGTTAACACTTTCCCTGCTGCAGGGACTTTAGTTGGACTTGATTTGACCATTTAATGGACACCCCCCCCCCTCCACACATCTTCTGGATTATTACTGAAACATTACCTTATGTCTGCACTATATCTGTCAACAATTGATCACGTCTAAGATCAAATTCAGGTCTGTTTGATTGCTTTGATCACTGTATATTCATTTCATTAAACTTCCTCAGGGCAGTTCCACAAAGATCTCAAAATTCTGATGTAAATAGTAGTAGTACGTAGTAATATCAATCAATAAAGACCCTTTCTTTGAGGCCTATGTTGCTGTACAGCACGCTACACATGTTCCTCAACAGAACAGACCCTCTGTTCTGAAGCCTCTGGGCTTCATCCAGGTGATTGCTGCATGTTGGTGGTGGTTGAGGCTCCTCCCTGATGTCCTTAAAATATGAAGCATTTTACAAGTCTAGAGGTCACGGCTTGGGTCAGCAGCATAAACACCTGAACTCCGGAACTTGGAAATCCACAGAAGCTCAGCACATTTGGGGCTGGACTCGGAGACCTCAGGGTGCCTGCTGCAAGTGGTGCTGTTGGGCCAAAAGGGGGCACTGTTCCTGTGGGCTATATGGCTCCCAAAGCTAATGTGAACAAATGAGGTCGTCCGTCAAGGTCCTGACTCTCTCAGGTCTGAGACCCCAGAGTATTTCCTTTATAAGGTCATTCAGGTTGTGACCCTGATGTCCTTTTAATCTGCAACTGTGGTCACTTCTGGAAACCCCTTCGTCTAGGAAAGTACAGACTGTGTAATAATCATTCATTCGTTATGTCTTGCCTCATGTCTACAGTCTACAGTCTTGAGACTTCACCCCAATAATGAGGAGATGGAGTGGGGAAAAAAAACACATTTTCAGTTTCTTTATAAAATATGGATTTCATTGAATTGAACAGAGCAAGTTATTTCTTAAAATTCAGCACAATCCCATACAACACTGACCTTCCACAGACAAGTGTCACAACAATGAACAATCTTAAAAAAACACGAATGCCACGTCACAGCAGTTATTCACACCTCCACATGATTAATACTTGTCTGCGTTTCCTTGTCCAGAAAACCTTTGCAAAATGATTCCCTTCGTCAAACGACTCGAAACAGATTCTCATTCTCATCCCCACCACAAGTCCCACATTTAAACAGATCTTTAATGTCTTCATCCACTAGGATCCACGCCGAGGTGATGGTTTAGAAACAAGGAAAACAGAATTCTTTAAGAATTTCATTTATAGAAAACATAGTCTGTTAACTTCCTTATCATCGGGGGTTTCCCTCTTTTGACAAAGCTGGAAAATTCCAGTGGCTCTTTTTATATGATTTAAACATTTCATGATGCAGTTAAAATGCTTAATAACTGTTACAAAACTGATTTACATTTGTGTAGATCTGTGAAATAAGAGACGTGGTGCTGTAAGACCAGCTAATTTATATAAAAAGTATAAGATTATGGTCACTTTCAGCAGAGAATAGTGTATCACAGTGTCAGAAATCATTAAAGTGAGCCTATGTGAGATTCCTTAACAGAGGAGTTTAATAATCTAGGTGTTCACTTCACACATTAAGAACTGCTGCGTTAAAGGCTTCCATTACACATGGTTTGGCAGACCAGTCGGGGAAAACTAAAACGGTCTGTAGCTTACTGAATCTTGGTAGTACTTGCCGGACCGCCCTAGAAGAGGCATATGTGTGAAGAGGCAGACTGACCAATTAAATGTTTACAGGAAGGTTATCGACCAATAACGGTAGCTCTACAGTCAGACCGTCCAATCAGAAGATTTTAGGCTACTTCACCACGCCCCCTTCTCACTCAAGCAAACCAATCGGAGCAGGGGAGGGCGGGACTAGTTTGTGAACGAAACTTCTCGACGTTCTATGTAAGCTCTAGAAAAACAAAATCCCAGACGTTTGTGAAATTCCGCCTGGACATTTTTTTAAGTCTAAAAATAATTACCCCAAGTTCCGGCCACTTTAATTACAATATAGGAAATCTTACCTAACTGTAAATAAATAGAAGTACGTTACTCACTCAAATCAACATTTGTCAACAACATTAGTCATGTGTGTAGATTTATGTCCAAGACTTGCTTGACTTTGAAAGAAAATATGTTTTTCGATAAAAATGCTTTTGTTTAAGTAGGTGCCAATACTGCTAAGATTATTAGATAACTTCGGCCACCTCCCCTGTTTGTGACAGTTGCTCCCACATTCAGTGGTTTTGAGAGGTTCACAATGAGATTACGTTTGTCCTGTGTTGGTATCCGTACTCTACATGTAAGGATTACAGTGGCGGTAGATTTTCCCCTCAGAGAAAAGGAAGCTAACCGCTAAGCTAACTTTTACACTGAGGTAAATATCTGTCGCGAAATGGAAATGTGTTGTGTTCCACTTGCAGTTTTGCACACAAAGAATTACAACACTGTTAGAGATACTTAAATATTGTTTAGATGTGTGATTTCATGCCAGACTGATGTTTAAATGCCCTACTAAGGCTTGATCTTATGTTTAATTTTTTTTACCCAATGCGACTGGCGAACAGAGAGAGTGGAACTGCACCACATACGGCAGTGGCCGGAATTAGGGGAAAGACTGATACATCTGCACAGCTTTTTGTTTAACTTTACACGAAAACGGACAAAATCCCCGGCTTATTAACGCCAGAACACCAGAGCAAGGTCATATTCAGAATAAACGAGGCTGTGAAATTGTTACAGCACTGTTTTATCAGACCCTTATAGAAATTTAAGTCAGTAATAAACATCTATTTCCAACAAGGCCCTGTTCCTTTATCAAGTGTAGATTACTAGGCTGATAAAATGTTAAGGTGCTTATTATTATGATTTTTTATTTTCTTAGAAATGTTCAAAAACAGGTAATTTTATACTTCAATTTATTACTTATTATTGTAAACAAAGACAGATATAAGGCACCAAAGCTCCTAACCTTCGAATGACAAAGGGATGTATTTTGGGCTTTTCCTGTTTTTATAACACCTCTGGGACTATGGCTATACGCCTAATGGCGGTCCGGCTAAACTAGGCTTGCCTAATTTCTAAAGTCAAGAAATGCCAGTATTTTTGCTCATCTCCTCCCTTCAAGTCTCTTTATTACACTCAGCCAGGGTCAACGTACATCTGTCACATTGCTCCAACATTTACGCTACAGTCAGCTTCCTGGTCTTAAGACTTTAAGAATAGCTGCTCTATTTGTCTAACGTCATTGTAATTATGAGAAATGATGTGGAATGGACCCTCAGACAGAAGCATATCACGGAATCGAGGAATGAGCTTCTGCATGAGACCACAGTCCCGTGAGTTACTGACCCGGGTTATGTCCTTGCGTGCATAAACTGAGACAGGTAAAGGACTGTGTTGTTATAAGATGAGGTGAATGAAGATGCTCTGAGGAGGTTTTGTATTGTTTAAGCGTCTCACGGTGGGCACAGCTGAGCATTGGCACGTCAGATCTGAAGTAAAGCGGCTGGGCGTGTTTCCAAAATCATCACCTGTGACTTTCATCTTTCACACTGGCACCAAAAGTCAGTAAAAAAAAATATTACAAAGTACATCCACCACCAAAGAGGGCAGTGTCTGTACATAACACGAGCAAGCAGACATACCTACTCCCTTTACAGCTTATACACAACGTTAGCTTTTGATTCTGCTACTCAAACCCATGCTCTTTCATAGAGATGAGTGACTATCAGTGTAAGACTTTTTTTTTAAAGGTAAACACACATCTCTGACAACACCTTCACCCTTAGTTTGTCCAAAACGAGAGCCGTAAATTAATCAGTGGCAAATGAAACTGTTTCTGTGTTCACATTGGGAATGAACACACCATAGATACAAACCACTCTGAGGCTTTTAAAACTGTGAACACATCATTTTAAATCAGCCCAGCTCCTAGTTACCTCATAATAGATGGCCATTTGACTGTAATGAGGACTATTAGAGTACCTTTTAAAGGGTACTGCTGTAATTTCTTGGGTCCCAGGCACTCCTCTCTCTCTTAATTCCATCAGGATCTGACATTTTTGGTGTTTATCACCCTCCGCCCCTGAGAAAATAACAGGCCAAATTACTTACTGTTTTACACTGAGCTCAGCACTTGTTTGAACATGTTCTGGAGCTGGATGTGTGATTGTGTTTTGGAGAAAAAAAAAGCTTTTGAGTTTTGAGAATACCAACGAGGTGCTGGCTGTAAGTTTGAAGGGGCAGCAGGGGGTTGTGGGAAAATTGCTTGTCGTGTACTAATTTTAGTGCAGTCCGAATCCATGAGTTTAATCGCTAAGGAGATGTGTTAAATATTTAAACAGAAAAGTCCCCTGGATAAACCACCCTAGTCCCCACAGGGCTACAATTATTCAGTGATTTAATGAGAAGTGGGACGTTAAATGGGAACTTGACATGAACACATGGCCATCATATTTAATATCCAAACTGACCAGATTTAATTAATATTTTTATGTAATCTTTAGGGCGGCACGGTGGCGCAGCAGGTAGGTGTCACAGTCACACAGCTCCAGGGACCTGGAGGTTGTGGGTTTGAGTCCCGCTCCGGGTGACTGTCTGTGAGGAGTGTGGTGTGTTCTCCCTGTGTCTGCGTGGGTTTCCTCCGGGTGACTGTCTGTGAGGAGTGTGGTGTGTTCTCCCTGTGTCTGCGTGGGTTTCCTCCGGGTGACTGTCTGTGAGGAGTGTGGTGTGTTCTCCCTGTGTCTGCGTGGGTTTCCTCCGGGTGACTGTCTGTGAGGAGTGTGGTGTGTTCTCCCTGTGTCTGCGTGGGTTTCCTCCGGGTGACTGTCTGTGAGGAGTGTGGTGTGTTCTCTCTGTGTCTGCGTGGGTTTCCTCCAGGTGACTGTCTGTGAGAAGTGTGGTGTGTTCTCCTTGTGTCTGCGTGGGTTTCCTCCATGTTACTGTCTGTGTGGTGTGTGCTCCCTGTGTCTGCGTGGGTTTCCTCCGGGTGACTGTCTGTGAGGAGTGTGGTGTGTTCTCCCTGTGTCTGCGTGGGTTTCCTCCGGGTGACTGTCTGTGAGGAGTGTGGTGTGTTCTCCCTGTGTCTGTGTGGGTTTCCTCCGGGTGACTGTCTGTGAGGAGTGTGGTGTGTTCTCCTTGTGTCTCCGTGGGTTTCCTCCGGGTGACTGTCTGTGAGGAGTGTGGTGTGTTCTCCCTGTGTCTGTGTGGGTTTCCTCCGGGTGACTGTCTGTGAGGAGTGTGGTGTGTTCTCCCTGTGTCTCCGTGGGTTTCCTCCGGGTGACTGTCTGTGAGGAGTGTGGTGTGTTCTCCCTGTGTCTGTGTGGGTTTCCTCCGGGTGCTCCGGTTTCCTCCCACAGTCCAAAAACACACGTTGGTAGGTGGATTGGTGACTTAAATGTGTCCGTAGGTGTGTGTGTGTGTTGCCCTGTGAAGGACTGGTGCCCCCTCCAGGGTGTGTTCCTGCCTTGCACCCAATGATTCCAGGTAGGCTCTGGACCCACCGTGACCCTGAACTGGATAAGGGTTACAGACATTTAATGAATGAATGAATGTAATGTTTACAATGACAAATCTGAGAAAATGTTTCGCAGGAAGTATTTTGCCTTACAATGCTCTACATGTCAAAAATTTGGCTTATGATTCTTAATTTAATTTGTTGATTTTAATGTTAGTGATTTATTTTGTAGCACTTTGAGATTTGTTCAAATGTAAAGTGCGTTATAGTAAATTGTATTATTAATATTATTATTAACAGTTTGGCTCTCCAAAAAATAAGATTTGTAACGTGAACGTAGTGTTAGTTTTTTTTCTCTCTCTCGTTCCCTTTCTCTGTCAATGTGTGTTAGCTTATCTTTCGTCCTCTACTTCAGGGTTAGCAGCATGTGTTAGTTTACCTCTCATATAATAGTAGCTACTCCAGCGTGCCTACAGCCTTTTACCAATTTCTACGGACAAAGAAAATGGTGCCATTTAACTTTAAGCAACAATACCTTCACAGAAAAGACTTATTTTTTAAAATCGTTAAATGAGAAGTCCAATGATTCATTCTCTCCTTTTTTTCAGTGTGTCTCAGACATGCAGATACCCTTACTTCATAAAGAAGGCAAATGAAGTGTTCTAAATGTTCTTAAAGGCTTTTTTTGAATGTGTGGTGTGAGTGAATGTTGTAGCTCTGGTCAACCTCATTTTTGACACGAGAAAACAAGATGGCGGTCGGTCAGTTTCAAGAACTGATGTCAAAAGTGGTTTCCGAATGCTAGTGTTTTTAAAAACTTGAGCTTAAAAAAATCATTGAGGCTTTATAGCAATGATCCACTGTGGCCTATGTTAGCTGTCCTCATGGTTGTTAGTCCTAAGCATCTTCAGCTCATCCTCCAGGATGCTGATCCTCTCCAGCAGTGCAGCCCGGTCGGCCTGGGCTCGCTGGTCAGCGTGGATCCTCGCCTCGTGGATCTTCCTCTCATACCAGCGCTCCATCTGTGTGGACACTGCCTCGAAGAAGTACTGCGTCACCTCCACCGCGTGCATGTTAGCACGCTCCTGCTGGAACGTGGGCTTAGATTCTGCGAGATGCTCCCCGAACACTTCCAGGGTCTTAGTGCCTCCTCGGCCTTTAGTCCTGGCCTGAGTATGTTTCTTATGATGCCTGCCTCTCTCCTTGGCTGGTCTGTCCTTGTCATGGTCCTGCCGGCCGCTGCAGCGCCGCTCCGTGGCCGGTGAGAGGCTGCAGGCGCGATTTGGTTTAGAGGCTCTCCGAGGCTCCTGCTGACAGCCGTCCTCCAGTTCCTTCTGTGTCCTGCGGGGGTCAGTCGAGAGCAGGGGACGCTCTTTAGGCCGGACCACGAGAGGGGAGGATGGCACGGACTTGTCCTGAGCCAGGGGGCAGCATGTGTCTTGGACGTTCCGCTTGTCGTCTTAAAATGGAGAGGCATAGTTAATGAACCGAACGGCAGGCAATCTACCAAGAGTTCCTCAGGAGGTTTATTAAAATATGTAGCTTATATAATTACAAGACATGATCATGTGAGTTGAACAGCACGTTAAACACAAGCAACATGAGAAAACACCAAGCATGACTCCATAGAAATAAAGGTAGTATATAACCCCACCAAATTAAGGCTTATATTTAATATTTTCAGCTCTTAACATTAAAGTGAATGCTGCTAATTACTTTAAGAGGTTTGGTGTGGAATGGAGCATTTTAGAAAAATGTACAGAATACAGTGGTCACAACAAAAATATAGCCATTAAATAACTACTATGAACTTATAAATGTTAAAGCCTTGATCTGTGCCAAAACAATGGCTTGGTGGGGGGTCCTGAGGGGGCAGAGGGAGCACAGCTGCTGCCGGTGGAGTGTGAAGCTGTTGTTCTATTTTGGTAATTTTCCCTTATTTACCCCACAGAAGATGTGGCCTGGGAATAATACACTCTCATTATATAACTCTTACATAAGCCTTCATCTGTGTGAGGACTGAGCAAAGGGCTTAGGCACTGTACAATCACTCTGTGTGTGTGTGTGTGTGTGTGTGTGTGATGAAGCAAAACGCCTGTTATATTTACCAGTGTGAGAATCCTACCTGGAGAGCTGTCCACTTGAACCACAAAATAATGATTGGCCGACCCCTCCTCTCGCAGGTCGCTTGCTGCCCCTCCTTCCCCTGGTTCCTTAGAGCAGTGGCCACTACTGCCCTGGTGAACCTCGGAGGTCACGCACTCGTCTGGATCACACTCCGAGAGTGTTTCCGCGTGGGAGGAGGAACGACGCAGAGTGGTGCCGCGAGGGTCTGAGGTCAGACGCGCCTCCATCCGCTGCAGCTTCGACAGGCACCAATTCTTCAGCTCGTTCACCACTGAGGCCTGCTTAAAGATCCCACAGATGAAGAACAGAGGCCATTACAGTTTTCCTGATGTGTGTGTGTTGAGTTACCAAGGTTGCTAAGGTACTCAGGGTTTGTATGGAGATGAATCTGCTCTAGGAGGACTAACATCTCCAATTTAAACCTGGATCTACGTTTTCCTTATTACTTAAAGGCTAAGCACCAGCGATATGAAAGTGTCAAACAAATAAATAAAGTGGAATTTGAGTTCCTACCTTGTGTTTATTGATAGTCAGAAAACATGTTATTTCTTACTAATTGAAGGAATAAGGTTTAAAAGACCGTTGGTCCCCCCCCCCAACGGTGTTGGGAAACTCTAATAGGCGTCTTGCCTGTGACGTAGATGGTGGACAACACTCTAGAAGCTGCACTTAATTTAATGCAAAATGACGAAAAGGTGTGTTGTTTTTGGCTGCAATCATTCAATGTACAGTGGGACATCTGTGAACAAATGGCCCAAAGATCCCAAAATATCCAGAAAATGGACTAAATTTGTCAACTTTAAACGGACACTTTGGAAAGGACCATCCGCTCACTCCGTTATCTGTAGCTCATTTCACTGGCGCTTTTCCAACAATATGGGCATGTAAGGACACCAACGAAAGGTGTTCAAGAGCCTCTGTAACATGGAGGTAAACAGGGTAAGGACACTCACTTCGCCTGTTTTAGTTGGTGTTAGTTAACGTTAGCTTGACTTGCTAAACTCGGTGGCTCAGATTATACTCGGCTACGTAGCTGCATTACGGAGGTTTATAGTGTCGGATGAATTCGAGTTCGACTTCGATCACATTTACAAGAATAACGGTACCTCTACATTTGAGTTTAGCTTATTGCTAGGCTATTGTCATGAATAATGTTGGTTATTTAGCTAGATACTGTCATAACGGTCAGTCATAACGGTGCTTTACCGCAGCGTTGTTCAGCTGTTGTCCACCAGTGACGTCACGGTTGCGTTCGAGAATTTCCGTAGGGAGCTCGGGTTTTTCCGTCAATTTAATAAAATTGTCAGTTTTAAAGCAAATTAAGCTGCTATTTTCATTTTAATTCATACTTATATATGTCAGTAACTACAATAATGTGGAATATTCATGGAGGTCCATTAAGTGGTGCTTAGCTTTTAAAGGTGATATTCATGACTTTAATCAATAACACTTTTTATAAAATTTAGAGAACGTTCCCTCACCAATTGCTAGCTCTCCAGTCAGTCTGCATGACCTCTGATATTTTCACTCAGTCTATAGTTCAGCTCAGAACACTGAAAAGCATGAAAAGGGATGAGGATGTTGCTTTATTCCTGCTCCATTTGTGGGTAACACCCTTACTTTTGCTGTTACAGATTACTGAAGTTGGAACTGATGCCAAATTTGGGAGACCGCTACCTGCATGAATGTAAACACATACTGACAGCGCTACAAACTGAAACAGCTCGAGTTACAAATGAGTTTCTGTGGTGAATTGAGCAGTGAATAAAACTTACAGACCATTCCCCCCCCCCCCATTTGCTGAGCTAGGGCTGTGTACAAACACTGGAGGTTTTTCCAGCGTGAAAACAGACCAGAGAGCTAGGAACTGGTGAGGAAACATTATCTGAATTTTATAAAAAGTGGGGTTTTAATTAAAATTACGAACATCACCTTCATTTAGAAATTGAATTTTCAGAAGCTCCTCAGTCTATGTAACGAGTGTGAATGTCTACCTGTCTCTTTTCACCCTCCACACGCTCCTGTTTGGCTCTCTGGTCAATGCGCTGTAAACATTCTGTCCTTTCAGCATATACCCTCTCTACCGTCATCTTATCCAGAGCTTTGATCTGAAAGCACAAGGGAAAAAAAATGCCACAGATAAAATCAGAGTACACCCACAGTTCCTACAACAAACTGCACATCTTCAAAGCTCTGTTACACTCAAATCTGTGCAAACAGTACTGTAAGATACTCATTTAGAAATACACATCTGGTCTATGGAAGATGAGCTCTAACACTGTGTGTGTGTGTGTGTGTGTGTGCCTGCACCTGGTGTTTGTTCTTGCGGTCCAGCTGCCCCATCTTGCTGTTCATGAGCTCCTGTACTGTGTGGATCTCTGACTTCATCTCCTCTTTGGTGGCCTCCAGCTGGTTCTCTAATTTATTGATGAGGGGTTCACACCTGCAGCCGTTGAGAGGGGCCTACAGCACAAACAGGAAGTCACTCTTTTAGAGGATTACACAATAGTGTCAGGTGCAGTACTGGACGCTGGAAACAGGAAGCAATAAAGAATCCCTCCTAAGCACAAATGTCACTTCCAAATAATGGCATTGGAGTAAGTTCATAGCTCACTGTTTAATTCTTTTCACTAAGTTTTAAGTGTAAGGTCGACTCCTGAGGAGCTCAGAGGCATTTAATCTCTAAACACCTTCAAAAAGAGCTGTAAAACATTTAAATCATCATTTAAACTGGGTCATTCTGGTCACTTTAACACTGTACGAACTTTATCACGTACTTAATAGCTTTAAAAATATATATTTCCTGTTTATTTACATTTGATCCTATCTTAACTTTTACTTCACCTTCATTTTAAATGATGACTGTGGTTACACTGTTTACCGTGTGATCATTTCAGTTTTATAGAAACTCTACAGTGCTTTTGAGTTGCATTTATGTAAAAAGGTGCAATACAAAAAATAATAAAAATGATACTTGTTTGTATTTCATCAGTGTTGTTACTCTACGACAGTAGATTGCTTAAAAAAACTGCTGTGAGAGGAACGTCAGTTTGTTGTAGTGATTTAGCACAAATAAAGACCCCCCTCCGATGAAACTCAAGTGTTCTACGTTGTTAGTCTTTGTGTTTAAACTCGTTAACCTCGTTGTCCGTGTGGTGTTTGAAATAATCCAACACCATGAGAATCCAACAGATTCAGACAGCCAGGTTTCCTTTTGTCATAAACGTAAGAAACCGATCCCGACAGCTTACAGGGCAGGACTTTTCAGCTGCAGGCAAGCAGCAGAGGAGTGAGAGCAGATAGAGGCGGGGGCACGTACTGAATCAAAGCGAATGTGTAGATCTGTATCTGAACTGGTTTGAAAGCACCAGGGAAAAATAACCTTAGATTTGGAACAGAATTGAGTTGTTAAACTTTTAATCAATGACCGCAAGGGGACATTCAAACGTAGGCAAAATCATTCATTCATTCATTCATTCATTATCTGTAACTGCTTATCCAATTCAGGGTCGCGGTGGGTCCAGAGCCTACCTGGAATCATTGGGCGCAAGGCAGGAACACACCCTGGAGGGGGCGCCAGTCCTTCACAGGGCAACACAGACACACATTCAGTCACACACTCACATCTACGGACACTTTTGAGTCACCAATCCACCTACCAACATGTGTTTGTGGACTGTGGAAGGAAACCGGATCACCCGGAGGAAACCCACACAGACACAGAGAGAACACGCCACACTCCTCACAGACAGTCACCCGGAGGAAACCCACACAGACACAGAGAGAACACACCACACTCCTCACAGACAGTCACCCGGAGGAAACCCACGCAGACACAGAGAGAACACACCACACTCCTCACAGACAGTCACCCGGAGGAAACCCACGCAGACACAGGGAGAACACACCAACTCCTCACAGACAGTCACCCGGAGGAAACCCACGCAGACACAGGGAGAACACACCACACCACACAAAAAATCGTTTTTATAAAAATGAAGCAGTGTAGTTATTTGTTATGTAATTACGTTCAGTGCATACTTATCAGTTTATCAAGTGAGCACAAAAAAAAAACTAGAGGTGGGCAATAGCAAGTAAATGCAGGGCCAGTATCGCTGATATCGATACCCGGGGGGTGGAAGTAGGCTTTGATGAATCCGCATGCAGGTATCGATCTTTTTACACGAGTATTGCTCAATATCGATACCAACATTGGTATCGAGCATTGAGTGATATTATCGAGTGATATTATCGATATTTGGATCGATCCACCCACATCTACTTAACACAACCATTAACTGTATGCTGTAAGGTTTAGTATGAGCTTTTGTACAGATGTGGCTATTTACAGCACCGGATTGGTCCCTGATCCCATTAACTGAGGTTCCTGATAAGGGTGATAATGACCTGCATGATCTTGCCATCTTTGTCCCTGTAGAGTGTGTAGAGCTGGTACGCCTTGTAGCTGTGTGGTGGAGGGACGGCTATAGGAGGAGAAGGCCTCAGTTTGCTCTTTTTCCTCTGCTCAGTTTGCTTATTCTCCCTCCTGGAGAGAGGGTCTGACAGCGACGGCTGAAATGAGAGACACATACACAGCAGCGGTGAGATCTGGCCACGGAAATCCTAACAATGCGTAGCGCCTGAGTCAAACACAAGACTAAAATGAATTAGGATTTTTTAATAATAAACATTCCAGGGCTCACCTTGTCTTTGACTCTGCTCTTGCCGTGGCTCTTTTTGGGGCGCTCCTCATTGGTGTTGGGGCTTTCACTCCTGTGCTCCCCTCTCCTTCGTGCTGTCTGTTCACTGCTGGGGGTGTCCTCAGCTGGGGACACACTCTCCTGGAAGGAAAATGGAGTTACAGGGTATTCTAGGTAAATGCTTTTTTAAACTGTGACACCTGGATACACTACAGTTGTTTTGTCTTAGGGTTTCAGTTTTTATGGAGAGATGTGAAATGGTTTAAAGCAGGGGGTCCCTTTTACAGCTCCCTTTTCAACACTCATTGCTCATTAGCAGCTCTATGTCAGAGTTCCAAACAGCAGAGCTCCTGTTAATGTGATGACAACGTTAAAGAAACATTTCCATTTCCATGTCCATTACATTGGCGGTGTGGCCACAAGAGAGTGCTGCAGAAAGAGACAGCAGCATCAGTACATGACTGGCACTTCTCAGCAGCATGGTACCTACAATAATCGACTCATACTGGTAACTGGTTAGGTTTCCCCTCCTACAGCTCCGCCCCAAATGTAGCTGGCCTGGAGGTTGTGGGTTCGATTCCCGCTCCGAGTGAATGTGAGGAGTTGGTGTGTTCTCCCCGTGTCCGTGCGGGTTTCCTCCGGGTGACTGTCTGTGAGGAGTTGGTGTGTATTATCCCTGTGTCTGCGTGGGTTTCCTCCGGGTGACTGTCTGTGAGGAGTTGGTGTGTTCTCCCTGTGTCTGCGTGGGTTTCCTCCGGGTGACTGTCTGTGAGGAGTTGGTGTGTTCTCCCTGTGTCTGCGTGGGTTTCCTCCAGGTGCTCCGGTTTCCTCCCACGGTCCAAAAACACACGTTGGTAGGTGGATTGGCGACTCAAAAGTGTCCGTAGGTGTGAGTGAATGTGTGTATGTCTGTGTTGCCCTATGAAGGCCTGGCGCCCCCTCCAGGGTGTATTCCTGCCTTGCGCCCAATGATTCCAGGTAGGCTCTGGACCCCCCACGACCCTGAATTGGATAAGGGTTACAGATAATGAATGAATGAATGACATAATTGTATGAGCTGCTGCTGCGAGTCAGATAAAAACTAATGAGATCTCAACTGTAGCCTGAAGGTTTTATAAACAGCTTATTTGTGCTGGATGTCTGCATCCATGTCTTATGTAGAGTGCCAACACCTTTTGGCCAATCAGCTCTGAACCCTTACAATTCAGGGTTTAGTCCCCTGCTTGGCTCATTTTGAAATGTACCTAATAGAAAAAACAGAGTATAGCCAAGTAGTGTAGGTACCATGCAGTGGAAAAGCACCAAAGACGTACTGCTGTGATTGTAATGCTTCCTCCAGTCGATACGTACATGTGATGTATTTGGATAAACGTGTGTGTGTAAGGTCGTGGATTTACCTGCATGCATTTACACTAGGTTCCTGAACCATCAATGACCTGAAACCCCTCAGGATGTTGTTGCACAGCTCACTGATCAAAGATTAACGAGGATGTGTGTGTGTCTGTGAAGCCCTCCCTCAGAGCATTTCATTCGTTCATTTTCTATTCTCTGTGTCCCAGTCTTGGCTGGGAGTGTGTGTGAGTGTGTTAAGTTATGGATGAGAGGAACAACAAAGGGTGAGGTGTGTGTGTGTGTGTGTGTGTGTGTGGGGGGGGGGGGGGGGTCTCTCTCTTTTCTACCTTACTCGGCAGCATCTCATCCCGCGGGACGGACTGGGCTCGTCCCTCAGCCTTCAGCTTGTCCCTCCTCTTCCTTACACTCCTCCCGCGGGAGAAGCTCTGAATCTGAACACAGACGCAATTAACACGAGGATGAACCTCACTGAGGGACGAGTACAAAGCTTGATACCCAAAATAAAACAGTAAACAAACCAATCCTCAGCTGCCTGGATGCTCCGGTGTGAAGTGAATTTTTCATCCGCATGTGAATCAAGGCTCGAACGTGAACGTGAATCTAGCTCAGGGAATTAACATATTCCTTAAGTCATTAATAATTTCCAAATGCATTAATTATTACTGATTTTTCTACTCGGACAGACTTTAATTTAATCCACTGCACTGTCGGAGCATCCACCCCAAAAAATATCCAACCAGGGCTCAGCTTGTGAAAGTAAGATGCTACAATGGAACCCATAATTAACCCTTTACAAACAGCACTTATTTTCAGCGATGATAAATACATCGTCATGTCCATATTTACCTTTTTAACCCTTTTCAGAATTCTCTGAAATTCGTCTTTAAAGCACTTGTATTATAATATATTCCCCACATGTTTTATATCAAAATGTTCAGAACAATCTCAGCTCTCCCGTTAAGAGAGGCCCATGTGACCTAGTGCATTTTATGAAGAGATAGATCCGTTAGCGATAGTTAGATCGGTCTCTAACCCTGAAAAAACTTAAATCCGATTTTAGTAAATCTTTATATTTCTTATGAAAACATCCCTTTTGTAACTTCCTGTCTGTTTTCCTCACCATGTGCTCATGTAGCACATGGCTCTGGTTGTTGTTCTTGTCTCTGCTCTAGTCCTGCCTTAGCTCCGCCCTCTCGTTATTGTCCCCAGGTGTTCCTTGTCAGTGCTCTGTGTTTCAGTGTTCCCTGGTCGGTTCTTGTGTGTGTAGATGTGTTTCTTTGTCTTACACACTGTCTTACACACTGCCACCAGTTCACAGTTGTTATGTTCCTGTCCTAGTTAAGTTCTGTTTGATTTGGTTTCGCTTAATTAAATATTCCTTACGTGTACGTCCGCGTCCTGCCTCAATTGTGACACCTTTACTCGTGTGGATGGATTGTTTTGGTGACTGAAATAGTTTTATCAGAGTCTTAAAAACAAGCGACAGAGGCAGAGGAGGCGTGTCTCAGGCTTTTACATAGGCTCGTAACTCGGGATGTACAATATCAAGTACAGTGGCGATAACATGCATCGAAAGAGCAGTTTCTGCACATTCACACAGTGTTTGAACGGTATTTCTGCGCTGTGCTATCGCTAAGATATTCGTAGACACATCGCGAATGGTCGTTGATGCGTCGGCGAGTTCTTCGACTGCAGTGGGTTAAATACCCAAGGTCTGCCATGGCATAGTGTTACCATTCTTCACTGTTGCAGCTCAAATAAACCTCAGGGTCTAATGAATTTGAGAATTGTTGTTTTGTCATTTGCCAAATCAAATAAACAATTAATATAATAAGGTTATAGCCATAATATAATTATTATTCTTATATTAAAACCTTACACACATAAATGCAGCTCAAATAGTTCACAGAATTACACAACTCCATTTGAAATATGGTATAACATCAATTAATTGCATAGTAAAACAACTCTATTTTGTGTAGAGAACACAATGAAAATAACCTGAGCCAATCATGTCTCTGAAGTTGTCTGCGATGTTTATTAACCAACTAAGACCCACCCACATCACTGTAGTTTTGTTTTGAACACGTCTGCGGATCTCAGCGCTACGTCTGGAGCCCTCAGAAGCGACGTAAATGTGTAAAGGTTTGTCCGACCTGCTACGTATTTAGGCCTTAAACGTTTAAAGTCAAATCTAAAGCAGATTACAGACTAATCTACTGTATTTATTGTTGTATTTAGTAAAACCCATTGCACTACGTAAGTGGAACTGTTCTTCCTGCATTTCTCTGGTTTCAGTTTGACCCACTAAGGTCGGTTTATGATGCCAGCGTGCCCTGCCTGTCTCTGTCTGCACTTGTATTAGATTTCAGTTTTCCACACAGACTCAGATCTAGAGCTGATAAAGAACTGTTCTGATGAACTGAAGCTGATAGTGGCGCCATGGATCTGGAAATTACTGAACACGCTACACGCTAGGTTTAACACCGGATGAAATGACTGATGTAGATATCACGGTGTGTGTGTGGTCACCTGTGGGGCTTTGGTCAGTAGCAGTGCTACTTCAGGGTTGTTGTGCTCTCTGGCCTGGTCCAGTGCAGTCTGCCCGGTCTACAGCACAGGAACACACAAAACGACAGAGGTACTGTTATAGGTGCTGATACTGTGGCATGACAAGTGTGTGTGTGTGTGTGTACACAGAGAAACCACCTTTCTACAGATGGAATTCAGCTCTTAGCTCGCATCAATAATATCACACACACAAATGACAGCAGCTGGATAGACACACACACCATACGTATCACACAGATTAACACACAGTCCTCTCCAGACACACCGACACACACAGGTATGACAGATGAGTTCATACATGTCTCTGGCTTGTAGGGAGAAATGCAGGCCTTCTTCTGGAGTGTGTATTTTCCCAACAAACATCTCAACAATTTGCTGTTGTACAGTTATTACTCGAATAAAAGCAAACTGATGTGTAGGAGCTGACTACAAGGACTACGAGTGATGTCAGTTGTGCTATAATTTGTGCCATCACTCCAGGTAACAGTTCCACTGCTCTACAGCCCAGCTTTATACCACTCAAGTCAAAGCTTGGCATGAGGCATGGCATCCTGTTTTAGTGGCAGTGCTTTCTACTGAGATTATATTTCTGTGGCAGCAATGACTACACCTTAAAGGCTAAGCACCAGCGATATGAAAGTGTCAAACAAAATAAATACAGTGGAGTTTGAGTTCCTAACTTGTGTTTATGTTTATTGAGAGTCAGAAAACATGTTATTTCTTACTAATTGAAGGAATAAGGTTTAAAAGACCGTTGGTCCCCCCCCCCCCCACGGTGTTGGGAAACTCTAATAGGCGTCTTGTCTGTGACGTAGATGGTGGACAACAACTCTAGAAGCTGCACTTAATTTAATGCACAATGACGAAAAGGTGTGTTGTTTTTGGCTGCAATCATTCAATGTACAGTGGGACATCTGTGAACAAATGGCCCAAAGATCCCAAAATATCCAGAAAATGGACTAAATTTGTCAACTTTAAACGGACACTTTGGAAAGGACCCTCCGCTCACTCCGTTATCTGTAGCTCATTTCACTGGCGCTTTTCCAACAATATGGGCATGTAAGGACACCAACGAAAGGTGTTCAAGAGCCTCTGTAACATGGAGGTAAACAGGGTAAGGACACTCACTTCGGTGTTAGTTAACGTTAGCTTGACTCGCTAAACTCGGTGTCTCAGATTATACTCGGCTACGTAGCTGCATTACGGAGGTTTATAGTGTCGGATGAATTTGAGTTCGACTTCGATCACATTTAAAAGAATAACGGTACCTCTACATTTGAGTTTAGCTTATTGCTCGGCTATTGTCATGAATAATGTTGGTTATTTATCTAGATACTGTCATAACAGTCTGTCATAACGGTGTTTTACCGCGGCGTTGTTCAGCTGTTGTCCACCAGTGACGTCACGGTTGCATTCGAGAATTTCCGTACCGAGCTCGGGTTTTTCCGTCAATTTAATAAAATAGTCAGTTTTAAAGCAAATTAAGCTGCTATTTTCATTTTAATTCATACTTATATCTGTCAGGAACTACAATAATGTGGAATATTCATGGAGGTCCATTAAGTGGTGCTTAGCCGAATACATTAATAAGGGGTTCTGCCCTACAACACGTTGGTAAGTGGGTTTGCTCTGTGAAATTGCCCATAGCTCTGAGGATGTGAGTGACTGGGAGAGTGTGTGATGCTGTCCTGGGTGTGTTTCCTGCCTCTGTACCAAACCGCTTGTGTGTGGAGTTACTGGTGTGGATTGGCTGCTGCACATTGCTGGTAGTTGGGGAGACTCCCTAATGTCCCAAAGAGTGTAAAAGCCCAGAGATAGAAGAGGTACTAGAGGCAAGGAGGGCACGTGTCTGTTCATGTCAAAATAGCCAGTAAAAAATGTTAGCCAGGGTAAGCATTATCCCAGAGCACTGAATAAGATCTGTATACGAGCAAGGCTGTGTGTGTGTGTGTGTGTGTGTGTGTGTATGTGTGTGTGTGGAGCTCACGTTGTTCCGGATGCTGCTGTCAGTTCCAGCCTCCAGCAGCAGACGCGCTGTCTTCTTATGATTCAGAACGGCTGCCACATGCAGCGCCGTATCCCCCGCCTGCAGTGCCAACAAAACAGGCCACTTTACATTCACATCATATATTCAAGCGCTAAACAAGAGAAGATTTATCCCCCCCTCCAAGTCAGTCATGGCCATTTCTCACCACCTAGCGAGATCTCGCCTGATGCTGCCCAGCTGTGCTTCCACTGAGAAGATCTGAAGTGTTTTCACAACTCTCTACAGACTTAATATGCTTCAAAAACACTAACCACCAATACTGTAGCACCAGCTAAGAGAAGCCCTCACTGACTGGCACTGGGCTAAGTGATGCCAGAAGCGAGGGAGGTCTGTGGGCCCCCAGACAGGGATTGTGGTGCCATTCCTGGGGATTGAACTCAATCTGCATGGTTAGACTTTTACCATACGGGAACTAGAATTTTAATATTCTCATTGATTTTTAAATGGAGCGGCACGGTGGTGCAGCAGGTTAGTGTCGCAGTCACACAGCTCCAGGGACCTGGAGTTTGTGGGTTCAAGTCCCGCTCCGGGTGACTGTCTGTGAGGAGTGTGGTGTGTTTTCCCTGTGTCTGCGTGGGTTTCCTCCAGGTGACTGTCTGTGAGGAGTGTGGTGTGTTCTCCCTGTGTCTGCGTGGGTTTCCTCCGGGTGACTGTCTGTGAGGAGTGTGGTGTGTTCTCCCTGTGTCCGCGTGGGTTTCTTCCGGGTGATTGTCTGTGAGGAGTGTGGTGTGTTCTCCCTGTGTCTGCGTGGGTTTCCTCCGGGTGACTGTCTGTGAGGAGTGTGGTGTGTTCTCCCTGTGTCTGCGTGGGTTTCCTCCGGGTGACTGTCTGTGAGGAGTGTGGTGTTTTCTCCCTGTGTCCGCGTGGGTTTCTTCCGGGTGACTGTCTGTGAGGAGTGTGGTGTGTTCTCCCTGTGTCCGCGTGGGTTTCCTCCGGGTGACTGTCTGTGAGGAGTGTGGTGTGTTCTCCCTGTGTCTGCGTGGGTTTCCTCCGGGTGACTGTCTGTGAGGAGTGTGGTGTGTTCTCCCTGTGTCTGCGTGGGTTTCCTCCGGGTGACTGTCTGTGAGGAGTGTGGTGTTTTCTCCCTGTGTCCGCGTGGGTTTCTTCCGGGTGACTGTCTGTGAGGAGTGTGGTGTGTTCTCCCTGTGTCCGCGTGGGTTTCCTCCGGGTGACTGTCTGTAAGGAGTGTGGTGTGTTCTCCCTGTGTCTGCGTGGGTTTCCTCCGGGTGACTGTCTGTGAGGAGTGTGGTGTGTTCTCCCTGTGTCTGCGTGGGTTTCCTCCGGGTGACTGTCTGTGAGGAGTGTGGTGTTTTCTCCCTGTGTCTGCGTGGGTTTCCTCCGGGTGAGAGTTTTCCTTGAAGAGTAATTTGACTCTTTTCTAAATACTTTCTTTGTGTCTGACACTGTATTGAGGAAACATTTTGGTCTAAACATGTAAAAACTAATTTATTTAAATTGCCTTTACTATACATTTTAGAAACTGCACCCCCTTCAGACTTGATCCAAAAGTGCAGAAAGTTGTTATAAAGCTGTGTAATTCCCCTTTAAAGACTTTTAAAATAAATAAACCAATCATAACATCAAAAACATCTCTCAAACACATACTTCCTCTTCAGAGGTGTGCCAATGAAAATGTTAATTAACATTAATTCACTCAACATTCGCTGATAAACGGCTGTAAGGCTGTTAAATCTCCTAATGTTGGTAGCTGGAGATGTTGGTTTAAGCTTTTTAAAAGATTTTAAAGCAGATTGAAATGTGTATTGTTTACAGAGAGAGTATAAACTCACCTGGTTCCTCTCGCTCACAGAACAGAAGGCACCCAGCAGAATACGGATCACACACACATGGTTGTAGCGAGCGGAGACGTGAAGGCACGTGTCGCCTACCTGAGATGAACACACACACCGTCACACACACACACACACACAGAGGAAAGAGTGACACTGGAGTAGATGCAGGAATCACTGCACAGTCATCTGTTCCATTTAACATTTCCGCTTCATGCCGACCCACGAGCACTTAAGCATGCAGAATAAAGAAAGAGCCAATTACTGAAGACTCTACCCTCCTCTCTCTCTCTCTCCCTCACTCTCTCTCTCTCTCTCTTTCCCTCACTCTCTCTCTCTCACTCTCTCCCTTTCTCTCTCTCCCTCTCACTCTCCCCCCCCCCCCTCCCCCCCTCTCTCTCTGCCTTTTTTAACGCTGCTAAGTGAGCCATGAAGACGGTGTTTGAAATGTGGAGTATGTTGTTATGTTGTTTCATAATTAAGCGTCTGCTTTCTTGCAGACTACATTTACCCAGAGTAGGAGGGGGTACTTGCTCTGGGCGAGATAGAGAAGGGTACATGGGGGTGCAGGAGTAGCAAAAGAGAGAAACAGACAGAGTTAGACAGAATGCAAAGTGTGTGTGTGTGTGTGTGTGTGTGAGAGAGAGAGAGAGAGAGAGAGAGAGAGACAGAGAGAGAGAGGGAGAGAGAGAGAGAGAGAGAGAGAGAGAGAGAGAGAGAGAGAGAGAGAGAGAGAGACTCACATTGTTTTTGCTGTCGGGGCGTGCTCCTCCCAGCAGCAGGACTTTAGAGCTCTGAGCGTGACCGTTCTGACAGGACAAATGTAGAGCTGTGTTACCAGCCTGAGAGAGAGAGCGAGAGAGAGAGAGAGAGAGAGAGACAGAGGGAGAGAGAGAGAGAGAGAGAGAGAGAGAGTGTGAGAGAGTGTGAGAGAGGAAGAGGGGTTAATCAACACTTTTTTCAAGTTTCCAACACAAGATGAAAACTTCAAACAGCAGTGTCCTTCCTCCTCTGTCTGTATCATTCGTTTCAGCAGTCAGTCGTAAAAGGGAAGAAAAAAGTGGCGTAATGCATTTTTTAAAGGGCTTTGTGAGGAAGCAGTCGGGTTTGAGCCGAGCCTCGAGCGGTCTCAGTGCTTCCAGAGCCTCAGCGCTGTCTCTACATTAACATTTAACACATCCGCCTTAATGCTGAGAAACACCGACACAGTGAGAGAGAACGGTCTCAAACCGCCAGCGTCCTCGGGCCGAAGAGACCTGCATTCGCCTTGTTCACCAGGACCTTACGATCCCTCTCACTGCGTCCAGTCTTCTGGATTCATACAGAGTTCTCACACAATCCCTCACAAGGATCAGGCTTTAATATTCCACATTCATAGCCCATTGTAAGAAGCAGGGAGACTGACTGTTCACTCGGTCTGGCCCACAGAGGAACAACAAGCAAAGCCCAGCCCACCCCGAGATCAATGATGGACACATTCTGAAAGGCACTGTTTCGAAATACAAAGTGGTTAGGAAGTAAATAGCTTTGAAAATATGCCAACTGTAAAAGTGGAAATTAAAAATATAACATGGGAAATGTAATTCACACTCATACCTGTGGACAATCTCCACAGAGCTAATCCACACTACCAACACATGCTTTTGGATCGTCCAGTGGAAACCAGTGCAGACACAGGGAGAACACACACTTCCCACGGAATTACTGGAGGCAGGTTTGAGCCCAAAACCCCAGGACCCTGGAGCTGCTGTGCCACCCTTCAAAGTTTAATCCAATTAATTTAGTATGAATGTATAAGATTATTGATATATTTATTAATTTATTTATTACATCATAAACACTCTAGTCTTCCACACCACTCAAGATTGACCAGGTCTCAAAGCTGCAGATATGGGTCAGGTGTGGGCTTCAGTTTCAAAGCCATGTAACACTCTTCATTCATGTAAATATGTATTTAGCTACATTTGAATAGTAGAGTGGACATGAATGTCAGTAACTATCAGCCTCCTTTTATAAGACTTAAAAACACATGCAACGTATATTCAACACATTTCCACTGAAGAAGATGAAGCTCTGTATGGTCCACTGGTCACATCCTGGCTGAACATACACTGTATGTAGGCCACTGTTGAGGATAATCTGGTCCGGTGCTCCATTAAGTTTGAACAAGACGGAAAATAGAATCCATATGTAGATTGGTGTTTATGGGATTATATAACATGGGGCTACGAGGGAGAAGATCCATCTGAACGCTCTACTGAAAGGTTTGCAAGGACGGCCAGCATTTTTACACATTT
The DNA here is from genome assembly GCF_029633855.1 of Hoplias malabaricus. Taxonomy (NCBI): domain Eukaryota; kingdom Metazoa; phylum Chordata; class Actinopteri; order Characiformes; family Erythrinidae; genus Hoplias; species Hoplias malabaricus. Next base: position 39,142,240 of record NC_089806.1, on the reverse strand, counting down.
ACCAACTATGTTTTTCATTTGTTACAGTGCAGAGTCTGCTTTCCACCGGGCACAGTGAGGTTCGACTCCCCACTCGAGTAACCATACAGTGTAAGACATTAGGAGTCCTTGGGAAAGAGTCAGTTTGGATGAGAGCATCTGTTAAACGCCATCAGTGTAAATTCATGGTTATAGACGTTGGTCAGTGAGTCATTAAAGCAGATTATTTACATGCACATTTTACACCACAGATACAGACGAGTGAGGGTCGTGTTCTAATTAAGGCTATTGGATATTGAAGTTACCTTGTTCTTAGCGTGGACATTGGCCCCTGCCTTAACCAGAATTTTGACTGATTGGCTGAATCCATGCCATGACACCTCATGAAGTGCTGTGTTTCCATCCTGTGAATTCAAACAGACACCAAAAAACTCAGTAATCACACTGTACATATTCATTCATTCATTCATTATCTGTAACCCTTATCCATTTCAGGGTCACGGTGGGTCCAGAGCCTACCTGGAATCATTGGGCGCAAGGCGGGAATACACCGTGGAGGGGGCGCCAGTCCTTCACAGGGCAACACACACTCACACATTCACTCACACCTAGGAACACCTTTTGAGTCGCCAATCCACCTACCAACATGTGGGAGGAAACCGGAGCACCCGGAGGAAACCCACTCAGACACAGGGAGAACACACCACACTCCTCACAGACAGTCACCCGGAGCGGGACTCGAACCCACAACCTGCAGGTCCCTGGAGCTGTGTGACTGCGACACACCGCGCCGATCAGAATCTTTATTGGACACCTCTATTGTAGGTCACGGACAGCCATTAGAGGGAAACAGGCTGGAACTGACTTCCTTTTGTGGTCACATGGTGCCCGTCAATCACAGGGCATCACACACTCACCCAGTCACTCACACATTACATGTTTTACATTATGAAACATAGATAGATTTGTGTAATATTTTGTAATATATACTGTGTGTGTGTGTGTGTGTGTGTATGCGTTCGTTCACCTTGTCTTGCCTGTCCAGTGCGCACCCTTCCTGAATGAGAGCCGAGATGACATCACTGTTACCCACCACAGCCGCTCGGTGTAAGGCCGTCTGGTCGCCCTGGAGACGGCAGCAGAGCACAAAGCTGGTCAGTGGAATCAGTTAAGCCACCGTGCAATTAAAATGCAGGCAGTGATTTTCAGCTTAAACTGCTGTGTTTCAGTTGTGTGTGAAAAAGCGAATACACAGAGGAATACTGCTGAAGCAGAAGCGGTCAACGACTCCCAGCGAGACCCAAACATGGGAAAGGAGGATGGCAAATGAGGCCAAAAATGGCATGAAAGACAATGAATGAGAACAAACTACTTTTATCCACCCCCCTGTACAGCTCCTTTGTCCCAGTCTGGTTAAGTCGACTAGCCCAGCTGTCCCCCCATACCTTAGCTGGCATTAAGCATACAAACGAATTAGGAATCTACAGAGACACACAGCCAACAGAACAGTACTCATTTAAACTGCACAAATTATTTTCCCAGAAGCCCTGAATGTAACCCAGACCTATCGGGACCCCAGACGAAGTCTGAATATTTCAGTGGCACCATGTGGTCAGTGAGCTCATGCTGCAGAAAGAGGTAGAGCTGAGGGGAAGAGGCCAGATAAGGCTGCTGCCAGGCTGCAAAGCAGGAGAGAGAATATGGAGAAGAAGTGGAGGATAGATGGGACTCTCTTAAAGTGACATTAGGCGAAAAATCCAGTTTTAAAAATGGCCTCGTCTGATATTTTATGCTCTTCCCACGGATCCAAGCCCTTAAATATTCAGTGACCGCTGAAATATCAATATGTACATTTCAAATATTAAAGGTGATATGAGAGTATGTTTCCTCACTATTTTGCTAGCTCTCCAGTCTGTTTGTATGCTGGGAAAATGTCCTGTGGTTATACAAAACCCAAAGCTTGGTAAATGTGTGCCACGGCCAAAAAATGGCACCTGGAGGCAAGAGGGTGGTGGAGAGACCTCCAAATGATAAAAAAAAAAGCACAAAAAGGTTTGAGGATGTTGTTCTATTCCAGTTCCAAAGGTGGGTTATATTGACCTATTTTGGCTCTTTTAGACGTATTACATAATTTAAGGTGGAACTGACTTGGATTGATGTCTTTCCATGAAAGCAAACGCAGACCAAAACTGCTACAAAACTAAACAGCTCGAGTTACTGTGATTTTCTGGTCATTTTAAGAGTCAGCCATTTTGGATCCAACTTTTGTTTTTTCAATGGGAAGAGGGTCATGTGACACATCAAACTTATTGGGAATTTCACAAGAAAAACAATGGTGTGCTACGGATACTGGAAGCCTGTGCTAGCATTTCTCCTGCGGTGTTGCTATTAGTGTGTGAAGAGTGGGAGAAGAGGGTTGCATTGACAATCAACACAATGGGCAGCACTTTGAACACATTTTGTAAGTGGTCAGAAACTTGTAAATAATTCATGAAAGAATAAAGTTACGTTAAAACCAAGCTTTTCTTGTGAAATTCACAGTAATTTGATGTGTCACATGACCCTCTTCCCACTGAAAAAACAAAAGTTGGATCCAAAATAGCCGACTTCAAAATGGCCGCCATGGTCACCACCCATCTTTGAAAGTCCCCCCCCCTCCCATATACTAATGTGCCACAAACAGGAACTATCATCAACCATTCCCATTTTATTAAGGTGTATCCATATAAATGGCCCACCCCTGTACATTAATCTAGTAGCACATCAGTGAACAATTGCTATCAAACACATATAGTGAGAGGGGAACGTGTTTTCTTATTTTTCTCATAAAAAGAAAATATTTTTCTACTTGATTTTTCGCCAAAACATTCCTTTAAGTCTTGTTTGGACTGACCCACGTTTTCCCAACCACCAAAGCTTGCGTTCTTCCCATCCCTGAGAGTTCCACCGCTCCAAAGTGGGATTCATTGGTCTCTGGAGAATGCCAAGCCTGTGTGCAGCAAGTCTTTTTAAGAATGAGCAACTTTCTCTAACCTCCTTCATCCTCTCCTCTGTTTCTCCTCTCTCCCTCCCAGCTCTCCTCCACGGCCTCCTGCCCTCCCTCAATCGCCTCAGCTGTGTGAGGGTGTGTCCACCGAGAGAGGGGGAGCTCAGGGACCAGGCTGAAAGATAAACCTCCAGCGCTGGCTGCTCGGGTGTCTGGGCTCCCGGACCTGTGTCTAGCCCTGGCTCTGGTTCAGGTTCTAGTGGAGGGTTGGGAAGAGATTCCTCCTCCTGCCAGTCGTAATAATCCCACTCCAAGCCACTGGAGGACGCCATTGCAGTGCTAGTAATGGTCGGGTGCTCTTAGAAAACCCCTACAAAGCAGTGTTATCCCCCGCAGGTGGTAATTAAGCGCTGGCCGTTTTACAAGGTGTTATTACAGCCTTCAGCTCACAATGGATCCCATGCAGACACAAACCACGCAGAAAAAAGTAGCAGGTCACATTCGCTAATGGCCAGCCAAAGCATGCCGTGCAAAAATAGAAGATAGTTTTTCCTTTGAACGTCATGAAAGTGTTGAGGGAAGTGAGCGTTAACTAGAATCATTATTTGCAGCGTTAGTATCGCAGTCATGAGCAGTGTAAACAAAGGAAACACCACTAAAGCAGCTTTGAGAAAGAAAAAGACACAAAGTAAGAGAAATATTCAACTCAAAATATTATTGTTAATTTGTTTACAGCTCTGTTTTCACATGAGACTTAACATTCACATCAGATCTATTAAACATTACAGTGTTTAAAAGTGTCACAGACTAAGGGTGTGTTCGTATTTGGGGTGTGGTTCCCTTGGTACAGGCCACACTGGGCTTAATAGACTTATCAGTGTTTTGGTGGTATTTTTAAACAACTGGAAACCGAGCAACAGCAGCAGCAATCCCTCCACTGTACAAACCAAAGAAGATACGTCACTGCTTATAACGTTCCACTGCCGTGGATCTGGCTTTGACCTATGTGTAGGTAAGTACTGTGTTTTTCTTGTGCATCTTTTGACTTGTAGAACACTAATCTCCAAAATACTACATTCATGACATACACAGTCTGTCCACACGAGCTGTGTCCGGTGTAGTTCAGTGTGGTTGTTAAACTACAGTCAATATTCAAGGAAGACTTTAAACCAATCGTTATTCATTTCCCATTAATGACAAACTATTATCATATTTCCACACGATGTAACAGTTCTGAGGCTCCTCACAGATTCGGTAAAAGCATTACTGACAACACCGAGCAGGTCAGGGATGATTTGTGCAGCACAGTAATGTGTCAGGACATAGAATTACAAACACATTTAATCTTGTTTTATAGTGGAATATACTTTGCCTGATGTGCTCAGCAATTTCTGATCGGAGTTAAAAAAACAAAAAAAAAAACAGACACTGTATGTGTATTACGGAGGTAGATCGGAATGGGCCAAGACTAGGGCTGAAAATGTATGGTGTTCATTCCTTCATTCATTCATTATCTGTAACCCATATCCAGTTCAGGGTCACGGTGGGTCCAGAGTCTACCTGGAATCATTGGGCGCAAGGCGGGAACACACCCTGGAGGGGGCACCAGTCCTTCACAGGGCAACACAGACACACACACACAATCACACCTACCAACGTGTGTTTTTGGACCATGGGAGGAAACCGGAGCACCCGGAAGAAACCCACGCGGACACAGGGAGAACACACCAACTCCCCAGAGACAGTCACCCGGAGGAAACCCACGCGAACACAGGGAGAACACACCACACTCCTCACAGACAGTCGCCCGGAGGAAACCCACACAGACAGAGGGAGAACACACCACACTCCTCACAGACAGTCACTCGGAGGAAACCCACGCAGACACAGGGAGAACACACCACACTCTTCACAGACAGTCACTCGGAGGAAACCCACGCAGACACAGGGAGAACACACCACACTCCTCACAGACAGTCACCCGGAGCGGGAATCGAACCCACAACCTGCAGGTTCCTGGAGCTGTGTGACTGCGACACCTACCTGCTGCGCCACCGTGCCGCTCCCAAGAGGATATTTAAATCATAAATGCTGCATATAGAGTGCTGTATTGTCATCCAGTTGTGGTTGTTATCTTGAACACAGCGTGGTATTTGGTTGCCGCTCATTGTTCCAACTCAGTTACAGGAGATAAATATCCCCAGCTCTTGTTTTATATTGAATTTAATTTAAAAACACCATAAATAGGAATGTGGTGTGTTCTCCCTGTGTCTGCGTGGGTTTCCTCCGGGTGCTCCGGTTTCCTCCCATGGCCCAAAAACACACATTGGGAGGTGTATTGGTGACTCAAAAGTGTCCGTAGGTGTGAGTGTGTGAGTGAATGTGTGAGTGTGTCTGTGTTGCTCTGTGAAGGACTGGCGTCCCCTCCAGGGTGTATTCCCGCCTTGCGCCCAATGATTCCAGGTAGGCTCTGGACCCACCGCGACTCTGAACTGGATAAGGGTTACAGACAATGAATGAATGAATGAATATCCTCTTGGGCTTCTTAGTTACAAAAACATGCCTTGTCCCTAATTCATAGAATTTAAACACAGTTTAGATAGAAATCACTGAAATAAATCACAATTTCCCCAAATCGTTTAGAGTGAAACTGGTGAGTGTAATCTTTCAATTTTGTCTGATTTATGTTGTAATTTTATGTTGTAAATACGTACGGCAGGGTGTATTACATCTGTACTGTCTTGAATGCTGCTGCTAAATCTGTGCCAAAACCTGCCTTAGTATAAGAAATTGATAAACTAATTTGGAACTCATAACTGCTTAGAAATACTCTGCAGTCATCACACAGTTCCACAAATCGGGCTTAAAGCTAACTTCTATTAACTCACCACTGATTTATACGTACTGTGTATAAACAGTGAACCCTCTACTCACGTCATCCTGAATGTCCAGGTCGCAGCCGGCCTTCAGCAAAATCCTCACCACCTCGATGTAGCCCTTGTAGGCAGCCAAATGCAGAGGAGTCCGGCCATACTGTGAACACACAACACACACTCTCAGAAAGCGGTTATAAACCCTCGTTCCCACAGTCTAGAGGGAAATCAGAGAAGCGTAGAAACCAGAGAGAACCGAGGCAGAATCTGTTGAACTGTCCGAGTGTCCGAAAGCCAAATCTCACACAGGCGGCAAGTTAAACGCAATCTGCTGCAAAATACAAGACCCCATTTGTGTACAAATGTTTAATTCCAGGAATTAAAACCCAACTGAACTTCATAAGCCACAGCTCATTGTGAACGCTGAGGAGAAAAAGACGTCTTCTAAAGGGTGATGAGAGACACATCTCCAGGACCAGAGACGGATCTAATCTTCCGGAGGACTAACCCCAGCGCTCAAGCAGCTTCAGTCCAAACACACACCGAGGGACAGATAGGATCAGTGCGCTGAGATTATGAGGCTTCTGGCTTCTGTAAGCTTGCGAAGGCACTGATAAGAGCTTCTCACATCTGTGTGTATGAGGAGGATAAACTGGATTGACGTACAACCGAACATCATATTAGTATTTATTTATGAATTACATTCAAGAACCGTCTGGAAATGCTACTTGTGTCAGGTTAGTTGCCAAGATATGGTCTTCATTTCTGAACTAAAGGTGAGAGTAATGACACTTTTACTATATCTTTTATTCACTGGGCGCCAGTCCTTCGCAGGGCGACACACACTCCCACATTCACCTGGAGGAAACCCATGCAGACACAGGGAGAACATACCAAATACTTACAGACGGTCACCCGGAGGAAACCCACGCAGACACAGGGAGAACATACCAAATACTTACAGACGGTCACCCGGAGGAAACCCATGCAGACACAGGGGGAGCACACCACACTCCTCACAGACAGTCACCCGGAGGAAACCCACGCAGACACAGAGAGAACACACCACACTCCTCACAGACAGTCACCCGGAGGAAACCCACGCAGACACAGAGAGAACACACCACACTCCTCACAGACAGTCACCCGGAGGAAACCCACGCAGACACAGGGAGAACATACCAAATACTTACAGACGGCCACCCGGAGCAGGGCTATAAAACACTGGTCAAGCTCACAGTGTGTGTTCTTGTACTAAAATAAATCTTTGAAAACTATGTTTTGAGACTGTGGATTTCTTTAACTGGATTTTGCCAAATTCTTGAACGACAGCAAAGTTTAATTTAATTTAAAGTTTAAAATGTGTGTGTCCCCATCACGTTCTGAAATGTCTAATTCTATCCCCACTGTGTATACTCTGTATACTACTTATCCCCAGTGTGTACTCTGATGACTTTATGTATAACGACTTGCTGCAGATTGCCAGGAAAATGGGTTCCTGTTCCTTTAAGAAGTGTGTGGGCAAGTTCACAATAGTGACCTCTTGGTCCACTCTGCCCCTCACTGTAATGCTAGCTCTGTTAAAATCTTCTTAATGAAGCCTGTATTGTGTATTCATCCTGGTGTTAATAATAAACCTTTCCACAAAAGCAAGATCAACAAACTCAGTTCATACTTTTAGACACGAAGCAGGCCAGTGTTAGAGCTGTGAGTTTGAGCTGTGAGGCTCTGTAGCGGCCGGTCCATTGTTCTGAGATGCAGTGGATCCTTGAATGCCTTCAGACCCATGTAACATGTACAGGAATAGAAGCATCAAATTATTTCAAATATCCCAACCACAGTACAATGGAGGTTGAGAAGGAGGTTGAGATGGAGGTTGCTTCACCATCCGTATCACTGACTACTTCTAAGCTCTGTTAATTAAAGCTATAAGAGGCTTTTGGTTTATGTAACTAAAGCCCAGTGAATGAGCCCACAATGTGTTTCCCCACACTCATCTACTGCCCACTGTTTAAACAGCTTACACCCAGTGTTTTTAAACTCTAGCTGTGTTGACATGCGGGAAAAATAATACTCCAGCACCTTTTTGTTATTACTGCCTTCAACTGCTGATCTGAGATAAGATTTGCTGAGTCCTATACAAAGGTAGAATATTTCAACAGCCTCCCACATTATACAATTCCATCATTCATTATCTGGAATCATTGGGCGCAATGCAGGAATACACCCTGGAGGGGGCGCCAGTCCTTTACAGGGCAACACACACACTCACACCTACGGACACTTTTGAGTCACTGAACCATCTACCAACGTGTGTTTTTGGACTGTGGGAGGAAACCCACACTCCTCACAGACAGTTACCCGGAGGAAACCCACGCAGACACAGGGAGAACACACCACACTCCTCACAGACAGTCACCCGGAGGAAACCCACGCAGACACAGGGAGAACACACCACACTCCTCACAGACAGTCACCCGGAGGAAACCCACGCAGACACAGAGAGAACAAACCACACTCCTCACAGACAGTCACCCGGAGGAAACCCACGCAGACACAGGGAGAACATACCACACTCCTCATAGACAGTCACCCGGAGGAAACCCATGCAGACACAGGGAGAACACACCACACTCCTCACAGACAGTCACCCGGAGGAAACCCACGCAGACACAGAGAGAACAAACCACACTCCTCACAGACAGTCACCCGGAGGAAACCCACGCAGACACAGGGAGAACATACCACACTCCTCACAGACAGTCACCCGGAGGAAACCCACGCAGACACAGGGAGAACATACCACACTCCTCATAGACAGTCACCCGGAGGAAACCCACGCAGACACAGGGAGAACACACCACACTCCTCACAGACAGTCACCCGGAGGAAACCCACACAGACACAGAGAGAACAAACCACACTCCTCACAGACAGTCACCCGGATCAAACCCACGCAGACACAGGGAGAACACACCACGCTCCTCACAGACAGTCACCCGGAGGAAACCCACTCAGACACAGGGAGAACACACCACACTCCTCACAGACAGTCACCCGGAGGAAACCCACGCAGACACAGGGAGAACACACCACACTCCTCACAGACAGTCACCCGGAGGAAACCCACACAGACACAGAGAGAACACACCACACTCCTCACAGACAGTCACCCGGAGGAAACCCACGCAGACACAGGGAGAACACACCACACTCCTCACAGACAGTCACCCGGAGGAAACCCACGCAGACACAGGGAGAACACACCACACTCCTCACAGACAGTCACCCGGAGGAAACCCACACAGACACAGAGAGAACACACCACACTCCTCACAGACAGTCACCCGGAGGAAACCCACCCAGACACAGGGAGAACACACCACACTCCTCACAGACAGTCACCCGGAGGAAACCCACGCAGACACAGGGAGAACATACCACACTCCTCACAGACAGTCACCCGGAGGAAACCCACTCAGACACAGGGAGAACACACCACGCTCCTCACAGACAGTCACCCGGAGGAAACCCACTCAGACACAGGGAGAACACACCACACTCCTCACAGACAGTCACCCGGAGGAAACCCACGCAGACACAGGGAGAACACACCACACTCCTCACAGACAGTCACCCGGAGGAAACCCACGCAGACACAGAGAGAACAAACCACACTCCTCACAGACAGTCACCCGGAGGAAACCCACTCAGACACAGGGAGAACACACCACACTCCTCACAGACAGTCACCCGGAGGAAACCCACGCAGACACAGGGAGAACACACCACACTCCTCACAGACAGTCACCCAGAGGAAACCCACGCAGACACAGAGAGAACAAACCACACTCCTCACAGACAGTCACCCGGAGGAAACCCACGCAGACACAGAGAGAACACACCACGCTCCTCACAGACAGTCACCCGGAGGAAACCCACGCAGACACAGGGAGAACACACCAAACTCCTCACAGACAGTCACCCGGAGGAAACCCACTCAGACACAGGGAGAACACACCACACTCCTCACAGACAGTCACCCGGAGGAAACCCACGCAGACACAGGGAGAACACACCACACTCCTCACAGACAGTCACCCGGAGGAAACCCACGCAGACACAGGGAGAACACACCACGCTCCTCACAGACAGTCACCCGGAGGAAACCCACGCAGACACAGGGAGAACACACCACACTCCTCACAGACAGTCACCCGGAGGAAACCCACTCAGACACAGGGAGAACACACCACACTCCTCACAGACAGTCACCCGGAGGAAACCCACGCAGACACAGAGAGAACACACCACGCTCCTCACAGACAGTCACCCGGAGGAAACCCACGCAGACACAGGGAGAACACACCACACTCCTCATAGACAATCACCCGGAGGAAATCGTGTGTGTGTGTGAGTGTGTGTGTTGCCCTGTGAAGGACTGACGCCCCCTCCAGGCTGTGTTCCCGCCTTGCGCCCAGTGATTCCAGGTAGGCTCTGGACCCACCGCGACCCTGAACTGGATAAGGGTTACAGATAATGAATGAATTACTTTTTTTTTACTCCTCATGTGGCAAGTAAACCCAACCCACTCTGGGAGTCAATCAGTTAATGTCATTCTTTTCTGTCTCTTTCTCTGCAGTATCCTCTTCTTGACAGCTCCACATTCTTACAGACCCACAGTGTTGAGTTGTCTTGTCACAGTGAAAAATAATGCACAGAGACGAAGATTTTTTTTCAGATCTGAAACTGGAGTTGAATTTGACTTTGCTAGCTCTCACCACCCCTCTGTAATATAACTGTAATTTAATCACAATTTATCTGAACAAGAATTAACCTAAAATTAAGTCGTTTGAAAATGGCAAGTGAGAAGAATTTATTGGTTACTGCGTTTGTTATGATTCTATCAGGAAAAAGCGCTGATTTGTTCTGCCCGTGGGGATAATACTGTACCCAAAGGCACACGTGTGTTTTAGTTTAGACGGTTTATAGACGGTGACTGCGACGATCATGAACCCTCATTCCTCAGGACGCTGTCTATCTCCCTCCATTTTCCAGAGCCGTGGTATTTCAGAAGCTACGTTCCCTGAAGGAATCCAGTGTGTGGATTCAGATGCAGAAGCCGACTGCTTCAGTGTAAAGGCGGTGAATGGGCTGAGGGCCATGTTGTGTGGGGTTTCAGGGTGTGTCCGCGAGCCGTGGGAGCTGTTCGGTTTCCACACGGTCGGCTGGGTCGGGTTTCGTTTGGTGCTGGTTTGGAGGGCTGCCACATCCACACTTCAGGTAAAGGCCTCTCATGAGCTCCAAGCGCACGGTTGCCATAGTTACAGCGCTGTGACCTGGAGTGACCCTTACAAACTTAACACTATCTCTGCCCCATTTATATTCACTCTGCAGCTGAGTCTGCCCTCGCACCCAGCCACTAGACCCTCCCCAACCATCCACGCCAAGGCTTTTTCTCCCTGCTTCTTCGTAGGTTCTCGTATCTCTATTCTCAGACGTACTTATGCCAACATAAACACACAGCAGGCTTACCCTCCCTCTGCCTGAAGAGAAACACAGCACAAGAGAGTGCTGCGGGGGTAAATACACAGCCATAAACTGATAAACAGATAACTGCACGGAAATAGTGAACATAATATAGGGCCTAGGAGTGTGGTGTGTTCTCCCTGTGTCTGCGTGGGTTTCCTCCGGGTGACTGTCTGTGAGGAGTGTGATGTGTTCTCCCTGTGTCTGTGTGGGTTTCCTCCGGGTGACCGTCTGTGAGGAGTGTTGTGTGTTCTCCCTGTGTCCCCGTGGGTTTCCTCCGGGTGACCGTCTGTGAGGAGTGTTGTGTGTTCTCCCTGTGTCTGCGTGGGTTTCCTCCGGGTGACTGTCTGTGAGGAGTGTGGTGTGTTCTCCCTGTGTCTGCGTGGGTTTCCTCCGGGTGACCGTCTGTGAGGAGTGTGGTGTGTTCTCCCTGCGTCTGCGTGGGTTTCCTCCGGGTGACTGTCTGTGAGGACTGTGGTGTTTTCCCCCTGTGTCTGCGTGGGTTTCCTCCGGGTGACTGTCTGTGAGGAGTGTGGTGTGTTCTCCCTGTGTCTGCGTGGGTTTCCTCCGAGTGACTGTCTGTGAGGAGTGTGGTGTTTTGCCCCTGTGTCTGCGTGGGTTTCCTCCGGGTGACTGTCTGTGAAGAGTGTGGTGTGTTCTCTCCGTGTCCGCGTAGGTTTCCTCCGGGTGACTGTCTGTGAGGAGTGTGGTGTGTTCTCCCTGTGTCTGCGTGGGTTTCCTCCGGGTAACTGTCTGTGAGGAGTGTGGTGTGTTCTCCCTGTGTCCCCATGGGTTTCCTCCGGGTGACCGTCTGTGAGGAGTGTTGTGTGTTCTCCCTGTGTCTGCGTGGGTTTCCTCCGGGTGACTGTCTGTGAGGAGTGTGGTGTGTTCTCCCTATGTCTGCGTGGGTTTCCTCCGGGTAACTGTCTGTGAGGAGTGTGGTGTGTTCTCCCTGTGTCTGCGTGGGTTTCCTCCGGGTGACTGTCTGTGAGGAGTGTTGTGTGTTCTCCCTGTGTCTGCGTGGGTTTCCTCCGGGTGACTGTCTGTGAGGACTGTGGTGTTTTCCCCCTGTGTCTGCGTGGGTTTCCTCCGGGTGACTGTCTGTGAGGAGTGTGGTGTGTTCTCCCTGTGTCTGCGTGGGTTTCCTCCGAGTGACTGTCTGTGAGGAGTGTGGTGTTTTGCCCCTGTGTCTGCGTGGGTTTCCTCCGGGTGACTGTCTGTGAGGAGTGTGGTGTGTTCTCTCCGTGTCCGCGTAGGTTTCCTCCGGGTGACTGTCTGTGAGGAGTGTGGTGTGTTCTCCCTGTGTCTGCGTGGGTTTCCTCCGGGTGACTGTCTGTGAGGAGTGTGGTGTGTTCTCTCTGTGTCCACGTGGGTTTCCTCCGGGTGACTGTCTGTGAGGAGTGTGGTGTGTTCTCTCCGTGTCCGCGTAGGTTTCCTCCAGGGTGTGTACCTGCCTTGCGCCCAATGATTCCAGGTAGGCTCTCGACCCTCCGTGACCCTGAACTGGATAAGCGCTTACAGATAATGAATGAATGAATGAGCAGGGGCCTGCATCGTAAAGGACACCTCAAGTGGCCATGAGCTGCATACAGTGTTCAGATGTTAATGTTTAGAGCAGCGGCTTTGGGACCAGAATGCCACTAGTTCGATGTCCTCCAACCGGGAAGGAGGGGCGTGAAAGAAGAGCACTGCCTCCTCCCTCACCGTCACCAGCTGAAGTGTCCTTGAGCAAGGAACCTCCCCCCTTAACTGCTCCCCAGGTGCTGGGGGAGGCTGTCCATGTCTCAGGGTGTGTTTATTTGTGCTCACTGCCCCTAGTAGCATTAGTGTGTGTTTGTTCAGGGGGTGGGGGGGGGGGGGGGGGGGTGGAGGCTGGGCTAAGTGCACCTTGCCCAGAGTGTGTTATTACCCAATAATCCTGGGATTCTGGGTACACTCTGGAACCCACTGTGATCAAGATGAAGCAGTTACAGAGCATTCATTCATTCATTATCTGCAACCGCTTATCCAGTTCAGGGTCGCGGTGGGTCCGGAGCCTACCCGGAAGTTACAGAACATGAACGAATGAACACTGAGTGTATTAGTGCCACCTGAAATGGTCTGGAAGAATTTATACCATAATAAAAGCTATGAAACACATCTATTGACTCAGATACAAAATGCAAATCCTTCACTTGTCACGGAACCAATGCTTCTAAGGAATATATCCCTATATCACCAGCTATCAACTTTACAACAGCAAAATTGCATCTGGTGCAGCTCAGAGCGCATGAATAATGCATTCCCTCTACGCAGAGCTGCCTCGGAAGGAACCGCCAAAGGAAGAGCGGCTATTCTTTGAAGAATTGCTCTTCCTTATTGTTCGTCACCCTCGTAAAGATTAAAGCTGTTTAGGGCCGAGGCTCTGACCTGGATTCCGCCTTGTTCCTGCCTTTCATCAGAGCAACTTCTCCTCAGAGTCATTTTCACTTTCTTCTCCCTCTTTTCTGCCTTTAATCTCTCCCATTCTATTCCCGTCACTCCGCTGGCAAACGGAGGAGAAGCGCTCGTACGTTCCTCCACCTCGTGTGCAATATCCTCCCAATGCGTTCTCGGAAGATTATTGCTTTCCTAAAGCTTTATGTGGAGACTTGAATCTCAAGCTGATTAGAGGAGGCCTTAAAATATAAACAACTATTAAATTCTAACTAGTGTCTGCTCTGAACACATGGCTCGGTTTCACAGCTTGTCCAGTCGCATCATTGAATAACTGTGTGGTATGCGTTTATGAGGCTGAATGCCATCAGATCCTCACAGCAGTGTTCCACTGTGTAGTCTAAAGGCTTCCCAGAAGAGCAGTAAACGGAGTCACTCTCCTTAATAACAGCCTTCAATTCAGAAGGAATTTTACACACAGCCACTCAATCTTCCAAACATGTGTTTTTGGAATTTGGGCAGAGACCGACGCCCCTGGAGTAAACCCACACAGACACAGAGAGAACACTAAAAATTCCTCGTAGACGGTGACCTGAGCTGGAGATTGAACTTGAGCATGATACCAGGACCCCGGAGCTTTGTGGCAGCGTCGCTACCTGCTCCCCTACTGTGCCACCCGTACCTGAAAACAGTGGTTTAAAAATAATCTGATTTCACGCCTTGCACGTTTGAATACATCTCTGTAAGACTTTCATCCATTCGTTCCAGGCTTTACAGCTTCCCACTGACAGCTTAAAGGCAGCCTGCCGGAGCGGCTCAGCTGGACTCACCTTGGTGACGGCTACTTTGGCTCCCTTGTTGATCAGCTGCACCACATGGTCGGCCTGGCCCTTGTGTGAGGCTACGAGGAGCCGCTCGGAGAGTGTGCGCACCCACGCCGCATCCTGCTGGCTCATGAAGCAGAGACGGAGGCCTGCGGGGGTCCAGGGTCCAGTGCTTGGGGAGGGGGAGGGCAGAAGGGGAGGGGTCGGACCACACTAACTCATCTCAGGGCAGGGCTGGATAGAGAGGAGAGAGGAGAAGAGATCCAGAGTTGTCCACCGCTGGAGCGATCGAACCAGCATGTCCTCCAGCAGGCCTGCACAGCCACAGGAAACACATGGAACAGAAGTGTGAGCCAGGGTAAAAGAGGTGTAAAAACAGGAAGAGTGTGTGTGTGTGTGGAGGAGGAAAAGGGTAGTCATTATGTCAATATGAGGACGAAGCGGGTTTGACGTGGACAGTGTGTGAGCTGGGAACTATCAGTTGTTCTCCTGGAACTTAAAGGAATACTAGATAACATTTTTCACCCTAAAATTAGAGCTTGAAAATCATTGTGACTCTCCAGTGACCTGGAACCGGGAGAACAGCGCCCCTGCCTGGGCTCAGCCTTGCAAAACATGCATTAAGTAACATTCATACATTCTGTAACTGTTATCCAATCGAATTAGGGTCGCGGTGGGTCCGGAGCCTACCCGGAATCACTGGGCGCAAGGCGGGAACACACCCTGGAGGGGGCGCCAGTTCTTCACATGGTGACACACACTCACACATTCCGTGCCGCCCAACGTATATCATCAACAAGTGTCTCGGTGTGTGCAGCCAGGCTGCGTTCAGCTAAAATGAACCTTTCACATGGTGATACCACCCATCCCTGTGTCTGTGAGGAGTGTGGTGTGTTCTCCCTGTGTCTGCGTGGGTTTCCTCCGGGTGACTGTCTGTGAGGAGTGTGGTGTGTTCTCCCTGTGTCTGCGTGGGTTTCCTCCGGGTGACTGTCTGTGAGGACTGTGGTGTGTTCTCCCTGTGTCTGCGTGGGTTCCCTCCGGGTGACTGTCTGTGAGGAGTGTGGTGTGTTCTCCCTGTGTCTGTGTGGGTTTCCTCCGGGTGACTGTCTGTGAGAAGTGTGGTGTGTTCTCCCTGTGTCTGCGTGGGTTTCCTCCGGGTGACTGTCTGTGAGGACTGTGGTGTGTTCTCCCTGTGTCTGCGTGGGTTTCCTCCGAGTGACTGTCTGTGAGGAGGGTGGTGTGTTCTCTCTGTGTCTGCGTGGGTTTCCTCCGGGTGACTGTCTGTGAGGACTGTGGTGTGTTCTCCCTGTGTCTGCATGGGTTTCCTCTGGGTGACTGTCTGTGAGGAGTGTGGTGTGTTCTCCCTGTGTCTGCGTGGGTTTCCTCCGGGTGACTGTCTGTGAGGAGTGTGGTGTGTTCTCTCTGTGTCTGTGTGGGTTTCCTCCGGGTGACTGTCTGTGAGGAGTGTGGTGTGTTCTCTCTGTGTCTGCGTGGGTTTCCTCCGAGTGACTGTCTGTGAGGAGTGTGGTGTGTTCTCTCTGTGTCTGCGTGGGTTTCCTCCAGGTGACTGTCTGTGAGGAGTGTGGTGTGTTCTCTCTGTGTCTGCGTGGGTTTCCTCCAGGTGACTGTCTGTGAGGAGTGTGGTGTGTTCTCCCTGTGTCTGCGTGGGTTTCCTCCAAGTGACTGTCTGTGAGGAGTGTGGTGTGTTCTCCTTGTGTCTGCGTGGGTTTCCTCCAGGTGACTGTCTGTGAGGAGTGTGGTGTGTTCTCTCTGTGTCTGCGTGGGTTTCCTCCAGGTGACTGTCTGTGAGGAGTGTGGTGTGTTCTCCCTGTGTCTGCGTGGGTTTCCTCCGAGTGACTGTCTATGAGGAGTGTGGTGTGTTCTCCTGTGTCGGCGTGGGTTTCCTCCAGGTGCTCCGGTTTCCTCCCACAGTCCAAAAACACATGTTGGTAGGTGGATTGTCAACTCAAAAGTGTCCATAGGTGTGAGTTTGTGAGTGAAGGACCCTGTGAAGGACTGGCACCCACCCCAGGGTGTGTTCCTGCCTTGCACCCACCGTGGCCCTGAACTGGATAAGGGTTACAAACAATGAATGAATGAATTAATGTACTCCCTAGTCATAAAGTGTCAGAAATCACATAAACAAGTCTACCTGAGTTTACATAACATCTGGATGCAGTTTGTGTGGTGATCTTCACGATGCTGAATGCTTTCATTGCTTAAAACATTAGCAACACAACCCCAAAGCGAAACCACAAAAGCAAAGCCACTAGGCATGTCTTGGCGGATCGAGTACACCTGCGGTAAGAGGAAAAGTTGTGTAAAGTTTTCCTTTTAACACCTCAAGGCTTCCTGAGGTGCAAAATGACACGGCGATATATTTTCGGCGTGTCAAAACACAATGCGCTTGAACACAAACAGGCCGCATCACTGCCGTCAGCAACGTACTCAACACTTCAGAACTCGCCGATAAAGCAGATCCAACCACAGGCTGGAGAGCACAATACCAGGGTCCGGACGAGTGAGATTTGAGACGACCGCAGGCTCGAGGCGCTGTTTCTGCCGAGCATCCTCTCTCATTACCACACATCAACAGGTAAAGGCTGTCAACACTGTACGGAGGGCTCCGGTGACTCAGTCGGAGCGGGGCCAATAAAGACAGTGTCAGTCAGTCTGTAGCGCATCAGGATTGTGGCTCTAAGGCTTTTTACTGCGTTTACATGAGGTGGAGATGTATTCTGTTTCCTCACAAGGCCCTGTGCCAAGTGGTGGTCACGCTAAGGGTGGGCATGCTGGATCTAGACAAACCTCTGGAGGAATAATAGAGGGGTTCACAGCTTGGGGACTCGGCATGAAATCACCATTACAAAGGGGTTCCTAAGCTGGCTCCAGGTGAGGGCAGTGCATGAAATTAAAGTGATATCTCAGAGAAAGATCCAAAAGGTACACAGCTTTTTCTGAACTCCAAATGAAGGTGATGCTAAAGATTTAGCAGTTGAGGCTAATACTCGTGACTATATTAAAAATCAACAGCAGTTTATACTTTATTAAAGAGCACTGTCGTTAATGTTTTGGGGTTGATACAGATGCTGATATTAAGGAGCTACGAATAACATATCATTCATTCATTCATTCATTTGTTCGTCTTCTGTAACCACTTCATCCAGATCAGAAAGTCTGTTAGTCTACTGTGAATCACTGGGTGCAAGGCAGGAACACAACCTGGATATCCCCCATTCACCCTGTCACTCACACAGACCTGTGGACAGTTTCACACACTCACCCAGTCACTCACACACTCACTCTGTCACTCACACACTCACCCTGTCACTCACACCTGTGGACAGTTTCACACACTCACCCAGTCACTCACACACTCACTCTGTCACTCACACACTCACCCTGTCACTCACACCTGTGGACAGTTTCACACACTCACCCAGTCACTCACACACTCACCCTGTCACTCACACCTGTGGACAGTTTCACACACTCACCCAGTCACTCACACACTCACCCTGTCACTCACACACTCAGACCTGTGGAAAGTTTCACACACTCACCCAGTCACTCACACACTCACCCTGTCACTCCCACCTGTGGACAGTTTCACGCATTCACTCAGTCACTCACAAACACACCTTTGGACAGTTTCACACACTCACTCAGTCACTCACAAACACACCTGTAGACAGTTTCACACACTCACTAAGTCACTCACACTCACCCTGTCACTCACACCTGTGGACAGTTTCACACACTCACCCAGTCACTCACACACTCACTCTGTCACTCACACACTCACCCTGTCACTCACACCTGTGGACAGTTTCACACACTCACCCAGTCACTCACACACTCACTCTGTCACTCACACACTCACCCTGTCACTCACACCTGTGGACAGTTTCACACACTCACCCAGTCACTCACACACTCACTCTGTCACTCACACACTCACACCTGTGGACAGTTTCACACACTCACTCAGTCACTCACACCCTCACCCAGTCACTCACACACTCACACCTGTGGACAGTTTCACACACTCACCCTGTCACTCACACACTCACCCTGTCACTCACACACTCACACCTGTGGACAGTTTCACACACTCACTCAGTCACTCACACACTCACCCTGTCACTCACACCTGTGGACAGTTTCACACACTCACCCTGTCACTCACACACTCACACCTGTGGACAGTTTCACACACTCACTCAGTCACTCACACCTGTGGACAGTTTCACACACTCACCCAGTCACTCACACACTCACACCTGTGGACAGTTTCACACACTCACCCTGTCACTCACACACTCACACCTGTGGACAGTTTCACACACTCACTCAGTCACTCACACACTCACCCAGTCACTCACACACTCACACCTGTGGACAGTTTCACACACTCACCCAGTCACTCACACCTGTGAACAGTTTCACACACTCACCCTGTCACTCACACACTCACCCAGTCACTCACACCTGTGGACAGTTTCACACACTCACCCAGTCACTCACACACTCACACCTGTGGACAGTTTCACACACTCACCCTGTCACTCACACACTCACACCTGTGGACAGTTTCACACACTCACCCAGTCACTCACAAACAAACCTTTGGACCGTTTTACACACTCACCCTGTCACTCACACACTCACACCTGTGGACAGTTTCACACACTCACACAGTCACTCACAAACACACCTTTGGACAGTTTCACACACTCACCCTGTCACTCATACACTCACACCTGTGGACAGTTTCACACACTCACCCTGTCACTCACACACTCACACCTGTGGACAGTTTCACACACTCACCCTGTCACTCACACACTCACACCTGTGGACAGTTTCACACACTCACCCAGTCACTCACAAACAAACCTTTGGACCGTTTTACACACTCACCCTGTCACTCACACCTGTGGACAGTTTCACACACTCACCCAGTCACTCACAAACAAACCTTTGGACCGTTTTACACACTCACCCTGTCACTCACACACTCACACCTGTGGACAGTTTCACACACTCACACAGTCACTCACAAACACACCTTTGGACAGTTTCACACACTCACACAGTCACTCACAAACACACCTTTGGACAGTTTCACACACTCACCCTGTCACTCATACACTCACACCTGTGGACAGTTTCACACACTCACCCTGTCACTCACACACTCACACCTGTGGACAGTTTCACACACTCACCCTGTCACTCACACACTCACACCTGTGGACAGTTTCACACACTCACTCAGTCACTCACACCTGTGGACAGTTTCACACACTCACCCAGTCACTCACACCTGTGGACAGTTTCACACACTCACACCTGTGGACAGTTTCACACACTCACTCAGTCACTCACACACTCACCCAGTCACTCACACACTCACACCTGTGGACAGTTTCACACACTCACCCTGTCACTCACACCTGTGGACAGTTTCACACACTCACCCAGTCACTCACACACTCACACCTGTGGACAGTTTCACACACTCACTCAGTCACTCACACACTCATCCTGTCACTCACACACTCACACCTGTGGACAGTTTCACACACTCACTCAGTCGCTCACACACTCACCCTGTCACTCACACACTCACACCTGTGGACAGTTTCACACACTCACTCAGTCACTCACACACTCACCCTGTCACTCACACACTCACACCTGTGGACAGTTTCACACACTCACTCAGTCACTCACACCCTCACCCAGTCACTCACACACTCACACCTGTGGACAGTTTCACACACTCACCCTGTCACTCACACACTCACCCTGTCACTCACACACTCACACCTGTGGACAGTTTCACACACTCACTCAGTCACTCACACACTCACCCTGTCACTCACACCTGTGGACAGTTTCACACACTCACCCTGTCACTCACACACTCACACCTGTGGACAGTTTCACACACTCACTCAGTCACTCACACCTGTGGACAGTTTCACACACTCACCCAGTCACTCACACACTCACACCTGTGGACAGTTTCACACACTCACCCTGTCACTCACACACTCACACCTGTGGACAGTTTCACACACTCACTCAGTCACTCACACACTCACCCAGTCACTCACACACTCACACCTGTGGACAGTTTCACACACTCACCCAGTCACTCACACCTGTGAACAGTTTCACACACTCACCCTGTCACTCACACACTCACCCAGTCACTCACACCTGTGGACAGTTTCACACACTCACCCAGTCACTCACACACTCACACCTGTGGACAGTTTCACACACTCACCCTGTCACTCACACACTCACACCTGTGGACAGTTTCACACACTCACTCAGTCACTCACACACTCACCCTGTCACTCACACACTCACACCTGTGGACAGTTTCACACACTCACCCAGTCACTCACACCTGTGAACAGTTTCACACACTCACCCTGTCACTCACACATTCACCCTGTCACTCACACACCCGTGGACAGTATATTTTTATTAAATTTATCTAACAGTAATATACAGTCTGGTAAATGCTGTAAATATGAATCTAAATCTGTGGTCTTCTCCTGTGAGGAACACAGTAAGGCATCATCATGTTCTGCCAAGTGTGAGCCACCACTGACTGATATCACAGCCAACTGCAAAACAACTCGACGTCATACAACAGGACAAACCAGTACAAAGATGTTGCCATGAATGTTTGGGGTCTTTCATGTTTAATCCGCTCCTCCCAAGCCCCATCATGCCTCATCCCATCATTTCTTCTGTGTGGAAGCTGAGGCAGCATTTAAAGAGTCATAATTACGGACTTGAATCTAGGATTTGAAAAATACTCCTCGGTCCAGTGCACATCAATGGTGTAAGATTTCTCTCATGCTTATTTCAGCAATATTACCATACCAAAGGAGGCACCAGGAGAGTGTGTGTGTGTGTGTATGTGACAGAGCCGTGTGTGTGTGTGTGTGTGTGTGTGCGCTAGGGGCCCTCCTCTGTGATCTAAGTCCTTATACTTTGAAGGGCAGAATTCCTCTCGTACTCTCGCAGACACAATCACAGGCAGCTGTAAATCATACGGATGATGATAAGGCTTCAGCTTGTGGTTAGACCACCACATACCTCCTTAATCCCCCCCTACACAAACTCAGCACTGCTCTGAGGATATTTAGCAGAGTCTGCTTTGCTCATTCCACGGACGACTGAATGTTCAGCTGCAGTTAGAATACCTTACGTGCATTAGCTTTTACTTTCCTTTCTGCTCATCACACAGACTCTGGATGACTGAAGGGTGGGACTGAAAGGTCTGGCTGTGTTCTCCCTCGAGCTTGAGGTTCAGTTCCCCTTATGAACAGAGGCACTGAGTGATATACTGGAGCAGGGTTCACTAACAGGCGGACTGCTGTCTGGGTACGAACCTGGACCTGTAAATAATAATCTATTGAGAACTGCTTTATTTTGAAAGTAGTGTTTATATTAACTGGTGGATCACATCCGTTGTAACTATCACACGTGATTCTAACCAGCCAATGGGATCTGTGCGTTATGATGAATGACACACACAGGGCTGGGCCCCTGACACGGGTCCTGTCCCACGTATGAGATAAAAACTCTTGTGGAGAACTTTTGGGAAGACGTGTTGTGTACGGTGAATCCAGAAATGTTGTAAATAAGGAGACCATCACCTACCCTTCGGCCAAAAGAGATTTGTGGTTACGGATAAATCCCACCCTCCAACAAAGAGAGCCAATCAGGATGTTGGTTACGGATAAAGTCCCACCCTGGAGCAAAAAGAGCCAATCAGGATGTTGGTTACGGATAAAGTCCCACCCTGGAGCAAAAAGGGCCAATCAGGATGTTGGGTGTGGATAAAGTCCCACCCTCCAACAAAAAGAGCCAATCAGGATGTTGGTTACGGATAAAGTCCCACCCTCCAACAAAAAGAGCCAATCAGGATGTTGATTATGGATAAAATCCCACCCTCCAACAAAAAGAGCCAATCAGAATGTTGGTTACGGATAAAGTCCCACCCTGGAGCAAAAAGGGCCAATCAGGATGTTGGTTACGGATAAAGTCCCACCCTCCAGCAAAAAGGGCCAATCAGAATGTTGGTTACGGATAAAGTCCCACCCTCCAACAAAAAGAGCCAATCAGGATGTTGGTTATGGATAAATCCCACCCTCCAACAAAAAGAGCCAATCAGGATGTTGGTTACGGATAAAGTCCCACCCTCCAAAAAAAAGAGCCAATCAGAATGTTGGTTACGGATAAAGTCCCACCCTCCAACAAAAAGAGCCAATCAGGATGTTGGTTATGGATAAATCCCACCCTCCAACAAAAAGAGCCAATCAGGATGTTGGTTACGGATAAAGTCCCACCCTCCAAAAAAAAGAGCCAATCAGGATGTTGGTTATGGATCAATCCCACCCTCCAACAAAGAGAGCCAATCAGGATGTTGGTTATGGATCAATCCCACCCTCCAACAAAGAGAGCCAATCAGGATGTTGGTTATGGATAAAGTCCCACCCTCCAGCAAAGAGAGCCAATCAGAATGTTGGTTACGGATAAAGTCCCACCCTCCAAAAAAAAGAGCCAATCAGGATGTTGGTTATGGATCAATCCCACCCTCCAACAAAGAGAGCCAATCAGGATGTTGGTTATGGATCAATCCCACCCTCCAACAAAGAGAGCCAATCAGAATGTTGGTTACGGATAAAGTCCCACCCTCAACAAAAAGAGCCAATCAGGATGTTGGTTATGGATAAAGTCCCACCCTCCAGCAAAAAGGGCCAATCAGCTAGCGGTAAATGCAGTGAATGGAGGAGGGTTGACGATATTGTGGCGCGAGAGAAGAAAAACAGTGAAGTCAACCGCAACTACAAGTCATCAGGCACTTTATTGTAATTATGTAAACTTTCTCAAAAGCATTGTTTATTCTTAAATTTTACTTGGAATAAGGATTCAACATTTTATTTGGAGTATTTGTTATTTATATTTGGTCTGATTCCGTGTGAAAACTGAAATATACTGAACTGTAATTGTAATTTGAGTTGATGTAAATTAAAACGATTATAAAACTAGTTCAGTGTACTTCAGTATTCAGGGTATGGCACTGATCACAATGCGATAGCATTAGAAGAATTAGAATTAGAGTCACTTTATTGGCCACGGTGCTTGCACACAGAGGAATTTAACCCAATCCGTGCAGTGAAACACACGTTTACACATAAACTAGTGAACACTAGGGGGGCAGTGAGCACACCCTGCGAGCGCTAGCCATGGGAGCTGGGGAGCAGTTGGGGGGGTTTGGTGATTTGCTCAAAGGCACTTCATTCATGACCTGACAGCTCTGGGGAACGAACCGGCAACCATTCGGTTACACGCCCAGTTCTCGGCTGCCCCCTGGTGTTAGTGTTATGACACAACTCCAGTTTACTTCAGAACTTAGTGGAGGAGAAACAGAAGAAACAGACACCATCTCAATGCTTCAAGGGAACTCAGAGACTCAAATGCAGAAGCTTCTAAACAGTTACACCAGCGTCATTTGTATGTGCACATACTGAGTCAGGGTTACTGACTATTAACGGCTGTCACCCCAGGGTCCAGAGGCATTCTCGCTGTACTGAGCACCACAGCATGTGTCTAATGGCATTTCCCACAGCTCAGGGCTCGAGGCCTGGCCGTGATCAATAGGATTAGAGGATGCTGATTGGTGGGATGTAATACTCTGGGCTGATTAGAGAGCGGATCCCTGCAGTAGCACCTAATCCAGGGGCATGCCTGATCCAAGAGGGTGACTCAGCACCGTGGAGCTTACACCAACTTTTCTTAAAACCTGTTTAAACCCCACCATACTCCTTAGAAAGCCACTATGAGATGTCATAAACAATTAGTGACAAGTGTAAATACAAGAAAGAAGGTCATATTTCATTGACTGAGAACAGTCCACCAACCTGTGTCCACTGATGAAGGACTAGAGGACGACCAACACAAACTGTGCAGAATCATGAGCACGTCCAGCATGAAGCTTTCTAAACTGTGTTTCTCTGATACAGGGTCGTGCCTCTAAAGGAAGGAAGAGCTGTGAAAACAGTCAGACGTATTTTTCCCCAAGCCTCTGATGGTTCTGCCGTGGAGGAAAGACTACATCCGATAAACGTAGCCCTGGAGGGTTTTGTACTAATGAGGACCCACATCTGTTCTACTCCAAATTCATAACTGGGTACATGTAAGATTTGCATCGTTTGCTCATAACGAGTCTACATTAAAAGGTTTAACTATTGGATGGATATAATTTAATTGTGCTGAAGGTCACAAAGTGAACACCACTTCATTAGACACTGGGCAGGCCCAGGCACTTCATACACAGTGGTACACAGAGCCTAACACATGATAGATGTCCAAAATGTATATCACAATATACTTCTTAGTTTCGGTCGATATATTTCCGATATCGATATGAACAATACAATTTCCACTAAAAAACTGCCAAAACAATCAAGAATCATGACATCACCATCAAAAATAAACATCTTGGCTTCGTCAATATTAATATTTTTAAACATAATGCGAGTGCCTTGAACTGACAGCAGGGCTCTGTAATTAATGTCAGTCAGTGACAGACGCTGTAAATAATATATATTCAACTATTGAAAATGTGTTTAAAAATCATATTGTTGTTATTGAAACATATATTGCGATATATATTGATACCGAGCTATTGTCCAGCCCTAGCCTAACATATACAGGGGGTCCTAGACTTACGACTTTGATCCGTTCCTACGTCGCGTCGTAAACCGATTTTCAGTGTAAGTCGGAACATACGTACATACTGTACGTAAATAACATACTGTAAGCACTGATCCTATCCTAACACCTATCCTCCTCGGTCCCGAGCCGCGTAACCGTATATTCTTCCGCCGCGCACAACACACACGAAGTTCACGTTACGACATTTATGGCGCAAAACCACTTAAGTCGAAACAAGGCTTTATACAGTAAATGGGAGATGTGTCGTAACCACGAAACATCGTAACTCAGGACTCACGTAACCCGAGGACCTCCTGTAGTTGTCTACTGGCATTTTTTTGCTTTTCCATTAGCAAATTTTATACCTTGTGGTTCCATGTGAGCTGAACAGGGGCTAAACTGTGATTGGCCAGAGACACTTTTCAAACATGACGAAATGCAGACATCCAGTACCAACCATACGATTTGTAAAATCTCAAAACTACAGTAGAGGTCACATTTATTTTTACCCGACTCACAACTGTATCTCGTAAAATTATTCTGTGGGATTTTAAGTGGTTCAAACCCCACGACAAAATAATCCAGCGAGAGCTGGATGGTGCAGCAAGGAATGGATAAACTCTGCTGATCTGTGTGAACTGATGTGCAGAGCTGTGTTCAGTCTCAAACAACATCAGCTGAGACTGTTTTTTTATTACATTTTGTCGGGGGAAGCCATTGTAGTGGAAAAGCATGTACAGCCAAGTAGAGTAGGTACCATGCAGTGGAAAAGCGCTATACCACCTTAACTGGTGTGGGAGTTCAGGGGGTCCTCGACTTACGACGTTGATCCGTTCCTACGTCGCGTCGTAAACCGATTTTCGGTGTAAGTCGGAACATACTGTACGTAAATAACAAACTGTAAGCACTTATCCTATCCTAACACCTATCCTCCTCGGTCCCGAGCCGCGAAACCGTGTATTCTTCCGCCGTGCACACCAAACACGAAGTTCACGTTACGACATTTACCACGCAAAACCACTGAAGTCAAAACAAGGCTGTATACAGTAAATGGGAGATGTGTCGTAACCACGAAAACATCGTAACTCTGGACTGACGTAACCCCAGGACCTCCTGTATTGTACTTGTATTTCCAATATGAAAACTTTAATTCCTGAAAATACAGTTAAATATTAGCTTGAACACCACGGAGCCCACAGTAAATAGGTGCTAGTAAAGTGCTAAAACTAGTCAGATCCCAGTCGAATACATTATTTAGGCTTAAAAGCAGACAGGCCACTAGCAGAGATGTTCCTCACTAAACCGGCTTCTGATTTCAGAAAACATCCCTAAAAAGCTTCGCGACTTGTGTGTGTTTCTCAGAGCCACACAGAACGTCTAGAACCTCAAAGGCTAATTTTCTTTTCTCACATCTGAGACACCGTTTACATCTACATCAATTGAAATTCACCATGGTAACACACTGAAAAGGCCCCCTCCTTACAAGAAGAAAAATGAATAAGATTAAGAGAGGACCTTCCCCTCCTCCTCCTCCTCCTCCCTTCACATTCTTGGGTATTCTCTCTAAGAGGTCTGTTCATTTGGACAGAGCCCCACACACACACACACAATAACCAGAAGGCCTAGAGTCCTTAGATGCAGCTAGGCAACCAGGCTTTTGTTAAAACCTGAAAAAAAAAACCAACAACTTTGGAGCACTCAGAACCAGGGAAACGTCTGGCTTTTAGGCCGACTGTAAAGTCAAAGAACAGTCTCTGGCTGGAAAAAAATAACAGGGATATTCAAGAGCCACCAAAATATCTATAGGACACGTAATATTAGGTTTTATGGGCAATGGTCACTATGTTTTAAATTAATATTAATGTACATGCCTCAGTACATTAATTAGAAATACACTGGGCAAATTTTAAAGTTCTTAAATGCAAAGCACCTCATGGAACAGGCTTGTTACTCTCTCACACTTTTATACCTATCAGCTGTATCCTTATGAGGCCACCGCCTTTTTGACCATACAGGAGCGCTTCTAGTTATACAATTACAGAGTGAGTGTAGCAACAAGGAGGCAGTCATAAACAAATGGCTGATCGCTGTACATCCATAGCCAGGAGCGGTGTTTCTCATACGCTAACTCACAATTAGAGACTGCTCCACAAGGGGGTGCTATCGTGCTTTGAATCAATGACACTTTGTGTCCATGGTGAGTGAGAGATGTACAGAAACACTAGGCAGTGTTTTTGCCCTAAAATCACAGCTTCAAAATCATTGTGATGCTTCACTGACTTTACCTAGAGACCCTTTAAAGAAAAGAACAAACTTGACCCAGCAAGAATCTACAAGTGATATATCTTAGCAGATGTCTGTCTTACAACACCAAGAAAAATGTTAGCTATGCGAGCAATCCCTCTGTAAGTGCCTGGCTCTTTAAAAACCCAAGCACACGCCCAACACAGCCCCGTTATCAGTGAAGACGATCGATGATTAAAAGAGTAGAAGAAAACTCCTTTATCTCACGTGCTGGGATTTCCACCTCGAAGCAGATGGGTTTAAATTTAGCGTTGAATGCTAGCGCAAAGGGTCCCGGCTTTATTCGCTAAGTGGATCCTGAGTCACTGAGGAGTCACAAGACATAAAATCACATTAAGCCACATCAGAAGCTTACACAGGGAGAAGCTAACTGTAGGAGTGGTATGTTATGTAAGGTTACTTCATTAACTTCATTCAACTACTGCTTCATATTTACACAAACTGCCTTTATATATGGGTTACTCACCTGAGCCAAGCATTGGCTAGCATGCTAGCACTGATAGCGCTTCATCTTACTTGAGTTTTTGTGCTTTACTCTAGGTATAACAATGTGATACTGTAGAGGCATAAACACACTGTGGAGGATGGCTATTTTATTAATTATGTGATCTGACGCAACTGTAATATCTGTATAATACACTATTTGGTCAAAATATGGCAAGGATCAAACACCTCAGCAGAATTCTTCCCGGTCAAAACAAATGACCAGTTAAAGTAATCTTGTTTCTCTGCACTCAGTGTGACAGATTTGTTCATATGTGGGCTGTCACATAAACACAGGTCCAGTGCTGTGATTGGAGAGACTCAGACGAGGAGGCGGGGCTTTGAGAATAAGCCAATGGCAAATCTCTCTTGTTTAAAATGCTTGGGGGCGTCACTGTAAATGATCCCTCACAGGACTGACAGGAATACTAGGAGTGGAGATGTCTTACATAAACCATTCGCTAATGTTACACAATGTTAGGTCTGCTTCAGGGGCTAAGAGGCCAGGGTTGGGTGTCTTGCCAGTGGACACCTGGACAAGGTTCATTAGCCAATAGCTTGAGTACGGCAGGTTGCAATATCAACATTAATGATGTTACACCAATAAAGGAAATGACTTGTACAGCAGTGTACCACCAATATATAACCGGAGATAACCTGTGTACATGTTATGGGTGGATGGGTTACTATGGTGATGGGTGAAAGTGCAGTGATTCATGGGAAGAGGGAGGATGAAAGAGAACCCAGTTTTGGATTATTCCAACTGTGCCATCTGCCTGCCTCTCATTTCTTCCCTCACTCTCTCTCATGCACACACACACACACACACACAATGCCTCCCATAGAACGAGGGGCAATCACAAATCAAATTCTTTCCCTGTCACTAATCCTCAGATGTATTTCAGCTTTGTGACACACTAACAGATCCCACACAAACACACACACACACCCACACACACTCACACACACACCTCACCTAAAACACGTTATTTAAAACATTTACCAAAATCAAAATACACACAATTCAAGTTTCTAAAGAAATTTAAAAACACAACTTTTAACTGTTTCTACGCATTTTTTATTGCATCATTCACTATAAATGATCAATAAACTGAACAAAGAACTAAGACAGAAAATGTGCGAAAATGTGCTTTTTGTCACCAGCAAATAAACAGTAACTGAGCAGAGACGGCACAGACAAGACGTCTCATGAGCTTATGTACTTCATTCACTTAGAAAATCAGTTACCTGTTCGGAATGTGAGTGTGTGTCGCCCTGTGAAGGACTGGCGCCCCCTCCAGGGTGTGTTCCTGCCTTGCGCCCAATGATTCCAGGTAGGCTCTGGACCCACCGCGACCCTGAACTGGATAAGTGTTACAGGCAATGAATGAATGAATGAATGAATGAATGTGACTACACTCCCACACCTTTACACCTTTGCATACAACTCTATCTGAACACACACCTTCTGCCTGCGGTGTGTGTAATTTGTGACCTTGCTCTATGTGCCCTGAAGCCGTAGGTCACTGAGGGGTCACAGTCCAGAATAATGAGCTGCCTCTGAACACAGGGCTGTTTTCTCGGCTGATGGATTGGCGCACACACACACACACACACCTAAACACAAACATACACACATGTATTCTAAAATTAATATTATAAGAAAGTGTTAAATTGTGGAATGTCATCAAATAAAACAAAATGTATGAAACGCCAGGAGATTATTTCGACCAACCAGATGTAACCACACGCTCACGTTCTATGACATCACAATCACAACCCAGCGCAGTTGAGACATAGGTCTGAAACATCACAGTTAGATAATAATAACCAAATAAACCTCTACTAACAGGAAAGAAAAGCTGTTCAAACTCCACCCTCGCTCCAGACAGACTCCCACCTACAACACAGATGCCGTCTGCCTGCGTGTGTATATCCGCTCTGTCCTTGCGCTGTGTAGTGTGCAGGGACTCAATCTTCAAGACACCAGTCAATAAAAGAGGTCTCTGGATTTACATTCTTTATAAATCACAGAGAAATCAATTTTGAGGAACGAGGTCCTTTACAGAGGATTTCACACTTTTTTTCTAGCACATCAAAACAAAGGCAGTGCTGTTTACTGCTCCACTGTGCATTCAAAAGTCTCTAATCCACAGTGTGAGAGGGGTTTGGCTAAATCTGTTTTTAACCACTGATCTCAGGACATTGTTCCTGACCAATCACGCAGGGGGAAAAAAGCTCCTTCTATTCTATAAAAGAAAAGGTTGTACTTTAAAAGCTGTGACTATGAGGAGTTCCTGGGTAACGCTCTAAACAAACACTTACCACACAGTGGCCAAAATGTTAGTGATGTCATGTTTCTTTGAAGAGAGACCTCCATCACATTAAATTATAAACAGAATAAATAAATAAAGCTATTATTTTGAGAGGGCGGCACGGTGGTGCAGCAGGTAGGTGTCGCAGTCACACAGCTTCAGGGACTTGGAGTTTGTGGGTTCGATTCCCGCTCCGGGTGACTGTCTGTGAGGAGTGTGGTGTGTTCTCCCTGTGTCTGCGTGGGTTTCCTCCGGGTGACTGTCTGTGAGGAGTGTGGTGTGTTCTCCCTGTGTCTGCGTGGGTTTCCTCCGGGTGACTGTCTGTGAGGAGTGTGGTGTGTTCTCTCTGTGTCTGTGTGGGTTTCCTCCGTGTGCTCTGGTTTCCTCCCACAGTCCAAAAACACACGTTGGTAGGTGGATTGTTGACTCAAAAGTGTCCGTAGGTGTGAGTGTGTGTGTGTGTGTGTGTGTGTGTGTGTGTCTGTGTTGCCCTGTGAAGGACTGGCGCCCCCTCCATGGTGTATTTCCGCCTTGTGCCCAATGATTCCAGGTAGGATCTGGACCCACCGCGACCCTGAACTGGATAAGGGTTACAGACAATGAATGAATGTTCAGAAAATGATCAAGTTCAGATTCTTCTGGCCGAAATAAAAAGGTAATGATCAGAAAATGATCGGTGTAAGTCGCCAATATCAGCCGGTATTATCTGCCAACTGATATATAGGTGAAGCGATAATTATTAAGTATTAGTAAAAACCAAACCCCAGCATTTCTAACTGCAGAAGAGCGAAATGTGCTTCCAGTTTGTTGATGGACAGTGAATGACTAATACATCTGACAATGACGTCTGTATTTCCCAAATACCACTGTGACCAATTCATAGGCTATAAT
Organism: Hoplias malabaricus; assembly: GCF_029633855.1. Lineage (NCBI taxonomy): Eukaryota > Metazoa > Chordata > Actinopteri > Characiformes > Erythrinidae > Hoplias > Hoplias malabaricus. The sequence continues at coordinate 39,110,886 of NC_089806.1, read as the reverse complement.
CAGACTGCCCTATAATCTACAATTACATTTAACTATCATTCCCCCTCCGACTGCTGAGAAACAGACACGCTCTCGTGAAGACAGCCAGAAAGCAAAGTGAATGTCTTCTGATTGGCCAGCTGCCCTGCCCCTCCTCCCCTACGTAGAGGAGACATTGTATAGTGTCTCTCAAAACCCTCCAGGCCCCCACCCCCATGTTAACAACAGTAATCAAAGCAGTCGTCTCAGCAGCTTGTATCTGCTCTGGGATCTGCTGTAGAAGTGCATTAGACCTTCTGCTCCTGCGTCCATTAGCAGCCATCATTAACCCATTACACACCTGCTGCCCCCTGATCTCCGCTGCCCCACTAATCCCTAGGGAGTACAGCAGACGCAGACATACACAGACACCCACCTGTATTTACAAAGTAGATGTTTGTTCTAAGACCCCATAAATTATACAATATGAATATAATACGCTATTATTAAATAAATAAAAATAAAATAAAATCAGGGGGGAGCTCAAATAAAGTGCACCACTATCTCAAACAAGCCACTCTGCTCCATTAGAGAAACATGAGCATGATGGAGAGCTAAAGCACGAATGGCACAGTTCTCTCTGATCTAATTCCCCCTCTGAATGACATCATCTCTTCGAAGTGGAGGCCTAAAAATGACAAATCCTCCCTCGGTGTAAAAGTAGGTTAAATATCCTCCACACCAGCTTTAGCTCAAAATACAGCTGATGTCTCAACAACTGCAGTTTAGTGAAAGATTACAATGCTTAAATGGCTGAGTGATGAGAGCTTGCTGAGAGTGGGGGTCCTGTGGGGCTCCTGACCATTGAGGAACAGGGTGGTGGATTAAATGGGGCGTATAAAAAAATGCAACTTAAAATAGTATTTTATTACAGAATGAGGTACAAATATTTTCCCTAAACAAAATTCATTAATTCATTATCTGTAACCTTTATCCAGTTCAGGGTCGCGGTGGGTCTGGAGCCTACCTGGAATCATTGGGCGCAAGGCGGGAACACACCCTGGAGGGGGTGCCATTTCATCACAGGGAGACACACACTCACACATTCACTCACACACTCACACCTACGAACACATTTGGGTCGCCAATCCACCTACCAACGTGTGTTTTTGGACTCTGGGAGGAAACCGAAGCACCCGGAGGAAAACCACGCAGACACAGGGAGAACACACCAACTCCTCACAGACAGTCACCCGGAGGAAACCCACGCAGACACAGGGAGAACACACCACACTCCTCACAGACAGTCACCCGGAGGAAACCCACACAGACACAGAGAGAACACACCACACTCCTCACAGACAGTCACCCGGAGGAAACCCACGCAGACACAGAGAGAACACACCACACTCCTCACAGACAGTCACCCGGAAGAAACCCACGCAGACACAGAGAGAACACACCACATTCCTCACAGACAGTCACCCGGAGCGGGACTCGAACCCACAACCTCCAGGTCCCTGGACTGCAAAATAACTAATTATATTATTAACTGAAAAAAAATCTAGTGTTTTATATCATCGCTGTCCAATTAGAAACTGTAACTTTACAGGAAAATAAACGTCATAAATTTCAATGGAAGTGAATGTAAAAAGATTTCATTCTAATTAATTTTGGAGCATTTCTATTGGTCGATTCATCTTGAAATTTTTATATGACGTGAAGCACAACTGTTGTGTTCAAATGAAGTAGCAAACTAAAAATCCACAAAAATACAGATACATGTTCATAATAGGACAGTGAGGATATCACTCTCCCGACACCTTGAGTCTCTCTCTCTCTCTCTCTCTCTGTCTCTCTCTCTCTCTCTTCTGGCAGATAAAAAGCTGGGCGTGAAACAATCAAAGAATGCAGTGCACTGTGAGTTTAGAGAAGAGTCCAGTGAGATGGCGTCTGGTTTTGACCTGAGGGGATTTTCAGCTCACTTCTGGCTCCGACTGTGGTAATTACCCCTGACCAATTGACTCCCACAATAACGGCTCCAATCCTGCCACTGAGAATTCCTGCTACTTCCCACGATTCTGCTGTTAAACTGACAGAGCAGAACACCACTCACGATACAGATACAACTGTTTTCAGCTCTGGGAAGTGTTTTATTTGTTTCCTTATGGAACACCCTCCCTCCCTCTGTTATAGTTCTCTCTCATACATCTACTGACTGCACGTGTGCTTTATTACTGATCACATAATGCAACTCAATGCCATCATCACTGAGACCCTTTCCTTCAAAGTAATCTCTAGAATGCACCAGCAGTAAATCAGTGTAAGAGGAATGGTATGTTCCAGGAATAGTGCGTTCCTACCTGAGGAAACAGCTGGCGGCCTGCTCTTTTCGCTCAAACCCAGTCCTTGGGCAAAGTAGCTCCTCGGTGGATAAAGTAATCCCACTTGCTTGGGTAGTCTTGAGGCTATTGTCAGCCTGAGGCTAACTGAACGTCTCACCAAAAGTTCCTCAGTGAGTGGTTGTGGGGAAGAGACGGAGAACGAACGCGTCCTCCTTGGCTGAGGTCTGGAAATGATGAGGCTCAGCGTGTCAGCGGAGTCCTCGTCCAGTCCCAGCCGGGCGTCATTAGCATATCTACAGGCTGAGTGGCAGATCCTGACAGGCGCTGAATTAATGAGCTGCCTGAGCAACCACAGCGAGCCCAGACCGTCCCTTTAGAGCTAAAGCCCTCTCTCTGCTGGAGACACGCAGCTCTGGACTGCTTTTTAGTGCCGGACACTGACCGATGTGAAGACAGAGGAGCTGCCTGGGTTTGACCACGCTTTCCCTGACCATGAATTAACGTTTAGAGCATGTTTAAGTTGAAGAAGCGACTTATAAACAAGCAAGAAACTGCTGAAATCTACATCATTCGTCAGTAACAAAAGTGAGGTGATATTTTACTTTTATTTAAATGTAATGCAAAGAAAAGGAAAGCATCCTTATGGCAAACATATATCACACCACAGGAAGACCTTCTCATAGTTAACATTACTGTTATTCAGAGTGGAATGAGATGAAAAAAAAACCCTACTCACTAGGGGTGGGGCGATATATCCCTTTAATAATATCACCATATTTCAGAATATTTATTAATTTCAAGAACATAATATTGCAACAAAATAAATGTTATATAAACATTAATTATATTAAATTACTAATATATAATTTCTTATTTAAATGATATTTAAAAACATTATATTTTTACTACAAATCTAATCATTTCAAACATTCAGAAGAAATTTTTGAGAAAAATAAATACATGTGTAAACATCTGCTTATTTTGTAAACAACCGTATCTTACCAAGATTCTGACATTGTACAAACCGGATTCCAAAAAAGTTGGGACACAAAACAAATTGTGAATAAAAACTGAATGCAATGACGTGGAGATGGCAAATGTCAATCAGACAGTCACCCGGAGGAAACCTACGCAGACACAGAGAGAACACAACACACTCCTCACAGACAGTCACCCGGAGGAAACCTACGCAGACACAGAGAGAACACACCACACTCCTCACAGACAGTCACCCGGAGGAAACCCACACAGACACAGGGAGAACACACCACACTCCTCACAGACAGTCACCCGGAGGAAACCCACACAGACACAGGGAGAACACACCACACACCTCACAGACAGTCACCCGGAGGAAACCCACACAGACACAGGGAGAACACACCACACTCCTCACAGACAGTCACCCGGAGGAAACCCACACAGACACAGGGAGAACACACCACACACCTCACAGACAGTCACCCGGAGGAAACCCACGCAGACACAGAGAGAACACACCACACTCCTCACAGACAGTCACCCGGAGGAAACCCACGCAGACACAGGGAGAACACACCACACTCCTCACAGACAGTCACCTGGAGGAAACCTACGCAGACACAGAGAGAACACAACACACTCCTCACAGACAGTCACCCGGAGGAAACCTACGCAGACACAGAGAGAACACACCACACTCCTCACAGACAGTCACCCGGAGGAAACCCACACAGACACAGGGAGAACACACCACACTCCTCACAGACAGTCACCCGGAGGAAACCCACACAGACACAGGGAGAACACACCACACACCTCACAGACAGTCACCCGGAGGAAACCCACACAGACACAGGGAGAACACACCACACTCCTCACAGACAGTCACCCGGAGGAAACCCACACAGACACAGGGAGAACACACCACACACCTCACAGACAGTCACCCGGAGGAAACCCACGCAGACACAGAGAGAACACACCACACTCCTCACAGACAGTCACCCGGAGGAAACCCACGCAGACACAGGGAGAACACACCACACTCCTCACAGACAGTCACCTGGAGGAAACCCACACAGACACAGGGAGAACACACCACACTCCTCACAGACAGTCACCCGGAGGAAACCCACACAGACACAGGGAGAACACACCACACTCCTCACAGACAGTCACCCGGAGGAAACCCACACAGACACAGGGAGAACACACCACACTCCTCACAGACAGTCACCAGGAGGAAACCCACACAGACACAGGGAGAACACACCACACTCCTCACAGACAGTCACCCGGAGGAAACCCACACAGACACAGAGAGAACACACCACACTCCTCACAGACAGTCACCTGGAGGAAACCCACACAGACACAGGGAGAACACACCACACTCCTCACAGACAGTCACCCAGAGGAAACCCATGCAGACACAGGGAGAACACAGAACAGAACCATTTTTCAGAAAGGCACATTTTTCTAAAAGTGGTTACATAGAACCATACATACTCCAACAATTTGAAGAACCATTTCAGCATGTATTCAGCATGAGGTTTTGGATCCAACTCATGGCTCTAAATAGGAGTCACACACTTCTCTAATGCGTTTGACTTCTTTTTTAATGAAACATCCAATTGTGTAGGATTGTGAGCACCCATAAAACACTCGGAAAAGTGCCTTATTAAGTGATCCATCATAATTACAACTTCTACTTGAGAGTGAAGTGAAATGGTGAAATAGTGCACTATAGAAATAACTTAATCTCTCCATCATGAATAAATTTTACCTCTGTTTTATGTTAAACAAAATGGCTAAATTTACTCAAACGTGAGGTCTATATTTAACACCCATTCCATCACTGTGTGTCAGCTCCTCTGAAAGGTGTGGCCGTGCCGTGGGCCTGGGTGGGTAGGCGGCCATTAAGAGAGGTCAGTCAGAGGTCAGAGGAAAAAGCAGAAACTGCCTGAGGATGCTCGCACAGTCAGAAAGGTTTAAACATTTCAGCTTCTGCCTTCACCATCTGCGGCTGCTGAATTTAAATCTTAATCTCTTTTTCAGTTGAGGATTTCGAGACCGTGCAGTGGATAGTGTATAACAAGAAAACAACAGGGGGCTAAACCTCTCAGCAGGACGTTTTTGGGGGTTTTTAAACTTCCTTTTCTGGGCATTTAATAATTTCCCTTTTGGAGACACTTTTGGAGACAGTCAAAGACCTTCAGTAAAAGCATTAACTTCTTGAAAAAGGCCAATTTTTCACTTTGTAGTTTGATTCTGGGAAGATTTTGTGATCTGGGAATCCCTTCTGATTTGCGTTTCACAGTGATTCATTTGTAAATCATGGGGTGGGTTCTGGGGGAGTGAGTGAAAAAGACAGCGAAAGTTGAAACAGGCTGCAGGGATTGACTTGGGAAACAGATTCAAACGGCAAAGCATTTTTCAAAGCTGCGCGAGTCGCACGGTTGACTTCAGTGTTTAGGTTCTCCTGCACATTACTTCCATGTGGCTGATTGGATGGGGCAGAATCATGTGACTTGGTAGTGTGGTTTTAAGTGGACAGTTCATGAACACGCAGTGGAACAAATTAAAACAAACATCAATACAACCAATTTAGGCATGGTTATGTCCATCTGAAGTTCTGATTATTGATATTTGATTAACTGCCCAATCTTTATGCAATTTCTACAGACTTTAAACGGTTTAATCATTTACAAGGGTTAATATGCACACATTGCTCTGAAGAACACACTACAAAATGTAGCATCAATTGGCACTGCAAATTATGTGGGTCTTTAACGGCCTGTCTTCAAAAGACGGAGGTAAAGTCCAGAAAGTGAGTCATCCGCCAAACAGGGCTCTTCATGTTACACCTGACGGCGAAAGCCACGCCACTGGCTTTCTATCTTTGTGGCGGCTATTGTGGGGTTTCGCAGATTTTTTTCCTGCTCAGGGCAACTGATCTATACCTGAAGTGAGGTAAAATAACATCCTGCCATGAGTCAGTAGCTGGATGTACTATAGCTTTTAGATAAGATTACAAGAGCTAGACGTACACCCTTCAAGATTATTATCTTTTATGATATTGATTATCCAAGAACATAGGATAAATATCATGAGGGGTGTAGTGTGTTCTCCCTGTGTCTGTGTGGGTTTCCTCCGGGTGACTGTCTGTGAGGAGTGTGGCGTGTTCTCCCTGTGTCTGCGTGGGTTTCCTCCGGGTGACTGTCTGTGAGGAGTGTGGCGTGTTCTCCCTGTGTCTGCGTGGGTTTCCTCCGGGTGACTGTCTGTGAGGAGTGTGTGTTGCCCTGTGAAGGACTGGCACCCCCTCCAGGGTGTATTCCCACTTTGCGCCCAATTATTCCAGGTAGGCTTTTTTTCCTTCTTCTGTAAAGTGTGGGATGTTAAATTTAGGGAGATACATGTCTTTAATTGGACAGCGACGATATGTTTCAGAGGTGCCATTAAACCTAAAGCTTATTATTTTACGAGTCAGTGTTTCAGCTGTAAGTGTTGGAAACAGAGTTGTAGAGATTTGTGCTGTCATTAGCAAACACTTGACTCCATAGTCTGGGTCTGTGTGTGTTGTGCAAATGTATAATCCCCTCTGACACACAGACATCAGTCCTCGGCTCTTCCTGTGAGGAAGTGTTACCTGATCTCTCACTTAAAGGCTACAGTTACAGGCACTGGTCTAAATCTCTGGATTCGGCAGAAGTGCTGGTCTCACACACACACACACACACACACACACACACACACACACACACACACACACACACACACACATAGTTCTAGGAAATACAGGCTTGAGAGAAAGAGAAAGATCACAGCTGTGCTTGACATTCACTAACAATGAAACATGAGCAAACATAGAGGGTGCTAATGAGCCATAAGAATAAAAAATAAACAACCCGCAGGCGCATTTTACTCTTCATCCCTGTTACTATACATAGCTTTAATGTTTTTTTACACAAGCATGAACATCACCAATATTTTATCCTTTAGCTCTGTTCTGTTCTCTGGTTTTCAATGGTCCCTCGGTTCTGAGGCTGTTTTGTTTGAAAACGGTGGATTCATTTTATTGACGTTTTATTTATTTTTAACATTTATTCATAATTTTTTATATTCCACTTCTAATGTTTGAATATCGCATTGGATGGAACTGCCTTATTAATCTGTTTTATTTTCATTATAACAGTGGCATAAATTGGCCTTAACATGACAATAATATCGTTTATCGCAATTATGTCTGGGACAATACATCAACCACAAAAATGATTATCGTGACAGGCCTTAGTAGTTAGAGACACATTACATTTTTAGCAACTGACATATTTCAAGAAATAACTGTCAAAAATGGCGCTTATTTGAATTATTTCATGAAGAAACCCCCTAAAGATTGAACAGACCACTAAAGAAATGTCAAAATGAAAACCTTTAGAACACGTTCCGCTCTACATGGCGGCCATTTTGAAGTCGGCCATTTTAGATCCAATTTTTGTATTTTCAATGGGAAGAGGGTCATGTGACACATCAAACTTACTGGGAATTTCACAAGAAAAACAATGGTGTGCTTGGTTTTAACATAACTTTATTCTTTCATGGGTTATTTACTTTATTTAATTGACATGTCACAGAGGTTAACATGTGAGGAGCGGATAGAAATTGTGTTGAAGTCTGGTGAACGCAGTAACCGGGTCATTGCAGCAGATTTCAATGCAAGACACCCTATGAGACCACTCATCTCCCATGCTACAGTTAGCAAACTGCTTGCCACGTTTTGTGAAACTGGTTCAGTGTTGGATTTGCCAAAATGTGGACGCGTGAAAACTGTCACTAATGCTGTGAAGGTATGAGATGTGCAGCACCTGAAACTACGGATACTGGAAGCCTGTGCTAGCATTTCTCCTGCGGTGTTGCTATCAGTGTGTGAAGAGGGTTGCATTGAGAATCCAACACAATGGGCAGCACTTTGAACACATTTTATAAGTGGTCAGAAACTTGTAAATAACACATGAAAGAATAAAGTTACGTTAAAACCAAGCACACCATTGTTTTTCTTGTGAAATAAGTTTCATGTGTCACATGACCCTCTTCCAATTGAAAAAACCAAAGTTGGATCCAAAATGGCCGACTTCAAAATGGCCGCCATGGTCACCACCCATCTTGAAAAGTTTCCCCCCTCCCATATACTACTGTGCCACAAACAGGAAGTTAATATCACCAACCATTCCCATTTTATTAAGGTGTATCCATATAAATGGCCCACCCTGTACATCCAACTCGATCTGTGGAACACAACAAAATAAAGAAGGACAGAAATTCTCTGTAAAGCTGTCTCTGTCCTCACTTTGCTATCTCCATAGTGGACCCAGCTGGGCCTGCAGGAAAGCTTACAGAGCTGTTCAGCCTGTGGTAAAGCAAAAAAAAGTCCTGTGAATGTAGCGGCAGCTTAAAGCAGGTCAGATTGTGTAACAGAACAGTAACTGAAACGCTGTATGACAGTGGGTGAATGAAGTCGTCTCCCTGCCCCACGCCTGCCACAGATCAGATTACATATTTACACCCTGAACTCAGGATTCCTGTAACGGAGGGTAGTGGGGAGATCTGTGGAGGCATCGGAATTCATGGGACACTCTACAGGAAGAGGGCAACATGAGATCTGACAGGAGAGAGAGGGAAGGACAGGGGTCCATTACAGGAACGTGATAAATGGCCTCATTACTTACTTTTCTTAATTTACATGCCTGACAGAGAGAGAGAGAGAGAGAGAGAGAGAGAAAGAGAGAGAGTGAGAGAGAGAGAGTGAGAGAGAGAGAGAGAGTGAGAGAGAGAGAAAGAGAGTGAGAGAGAGAGAGTGAGAGAGAGAGAGAGAGAGAAAGAAAGAGAGAGAGAGAGAGAGAGAGAGAGAGAGAGAAAGAAGAGAGAGAGAGAGAGTGTGAGAGAGAGAGAGTGAGAGAGAGAGAGAGAGATGTCAAACAATGAAACCCAAATGCTCATGAGCTCCGGCAGCAATCCATTTTGCGGTGTAATAGTTAATAGTTAATCAGATATCAGTAACTGTGAAAATAAAAAATGGCACCATGCCTCAAACTCAACATGATTCAGAATAGAAGCGAAGACTTATTTGTTGAAAATTAAAGAAAAACACTAGGTAAGATTTTTGCTCTTGGGCTCCCCCTATATTTGTCGAGTGTAGTTCACTTTAACAGCACTGTTCTGAAAATAAGAGGCAGAGGGAGAGGGGGAGGGAGGTTATTTCTTTCCCTCCACAAGTTATAGTGCAGTTTCTGATGTGCAGTGTCCTGAGTAGCAACCATAGAGGCTCTGTTCTCACTATTACACCTCAGTGTAAGTAAGGCTAAGCACCAGCGATATGAAAGTGTCAAACAAATAAATACAGTGGAATTTGAGTTCCTAACTTGTGTTTATTGATAGTCAGCTGATGTAGCTCATTTCACTGGCGCTTTTCCAACAATATGGGCATGTAAGGACACCAACGAAAGGTGTTCAAGAGCCTCTGTAACATGGAGGTAAACAGGGTAAGGACACTCACTTCGCCTGTTTTAGTTGGTGTTAGTTAACGTTAGCTTGACTCGCTAAACTCGGTGTCTCAGATTATACTCGGCTACGTAGCTGCATTACGGAGGTTTATAGTGTCGGATGAATTCGAGTTCGACTTCGATCACATTTACAAGAATAACGGTACCTCTACATTTGAGTTTAGCTTATTGCTAGGCTATTGTCATGAATAATGTTGGTTATTTAGCTAGATACTGTCATAACAGTCAGTCATAACGGTGTTTTACCGCGGCGTTGTTCAGCTGTTGTCCACCAGTGACGTCACGGTTGCGTTCGAGAATTTCCGTAGCGAACTCGGGTTTTTCCGTCAATTTAATAAAATTGTCAGTTTTAAAGCAAATTAAGCTGCTATTTTCATTTTAATTCATACTTATATCTGTCAGTAACTACAATAATGTGGAATATTCATGGAGGTCCACTAAGTGGTGCTTAGCCTTTAAAGTAAAATACTACCTATTGTTCCTTTAACCCTTTAAAATCCATGATTTTACTATTTACTAATAATCCTAAATATGTGAAATGTATTTATTAGGTCCTTTAAAGAAAGTCTATTCCCTCAGTCACCTTGGCTAAGACCCCTGGCACTTACATCCGCTTAAGACTTACATTCTTATCTTCTGCGGTTTTGGGAACTTTGAAACAAATAGTGTTTCTGTATTTTTGAGATTGTAAAATGTGTATTTTTTTCTCTTCTGCACATATTTCCCCTGAGAGGAAGGGTCTTTTCCACCTAAACCTTCACAAGGAGGTCGGCCTTTTACTGAAATCTCGGGCTTTCCCCGTAAACAGACACCATGCAGGTCAAGCTTTCCCATTCATTTTTCAACCTGCTGACTCCTCTCATCCACAGCCACTCAGCGTTAACAGTAAAACATATGTACACCCCTATTTTTTACATTATAAAATGGTTAAAATGCAGGGCCAGGATATGACTCTTCACAAAGCTACACCTAGTCGCATGATAATTAATGGGTGCTAATGTGTGTGTGTGTAATTTTAACATTTCTCTTTCTCTCAGACACACACCAGGTGTAATTTGCCTTGTGTCGACTGTGTACCCACTCCTCACTGCGCATGTGCAGCCACCCAGAACAGGGAATCCCCAACACTCTCCAAAATAAAAGCCATCAACTGCTAAAATATCACACATTAAAGGAGAAGGAATGATACACTGAGTTAATTCTCCATTAATCCCTTGAGGGCTCTATTTTTAATTAGAGATACATTTAAATCATGGTAATTGTACAGTTTCATCCTAAATATGGATCCAGATATTTATCTCTTCAACTCTCGTAATAAATGCAACAAGTGTAAAACCAACGTCTACAATTAACATTAAATTGGTTAATCAGCGTTTTTGAGCGTTCAGCTTCTGACAGGCCTCAATAATCAGCACTAAATTAAGCATGTTACACATTTATTACAATTACGTTTAAAGTCCTTGGATCTTAATGAAACTAACCCCTGTTCAGAGCCACTGCTTTCGTGCCTGTGCCTTTAAGAAAGAACGAGCCACAGCTGACTTCACCACTAGAGCCCAGGAGTGAAGAGCGAGGAGAAGCAGCTCTGGATTTTAGCCATTTTTGCTTGGTGCTCTTTCTTCTTACTCAGTACTCTTATTTCTCCTCCCTCATTGAATGTGTTTTGCTCTGTTTAACCTTGCCTTTGCGCTCATGGGTCCAGAGCTGTGATTGGACAGACTCAGACAAGGGGGCGGGGCAATCCTAAATCGCCTAGATAAGAACAAAATCACAAATATTTGTTTTGTCCCATGTTTTTTGACCAAAGCAACTCACAAAACAGACTGGGTGGTCTTGTTTTACAGTTTGGGGGTTGGTAGGCTCTCCACATTAATGTGCAATGCATGTCTGTCTTTAATAGAGACTGAGAAAAACATAGGACAAGCCAGAATTGCCAAGTCATAGCTGCAGATATTGAACACAGATCAACAGCATACGTGGTTAACTGAGGAACATGTCGTGTAATTAAATGTAATTAAGTAATTATGCTTGAATCATACACTAAAACGAAAGTAATAGCTCTTCAGTGTCTTTGCAGTGTTCTCTCCATTTACGTCTCCGTCAGGTAAACCGAAGAAGGCCTGAAATTAAGAATATTTGAGCTTTTTAGTGTGTGGTCAATCTTCAAAGCCAAGCTTTAAATCTGTAAACCAGCCCTAAGCACCTGCCCCTATCCCTCAGCCTCAGCAAACATGAAATAAAGAGCTACGTTAGGGTTCAAGGTTTGCTACATTCTGTCTGGTTCCAATCGACCTATGCCAAAGGTGCACTAAATCAGTCATGGACGATCTGCAGCATGTGGCCAGCACACCTTGCAAACAGGTGGGAACACAAGACTGAATAGAGCTGAAGTGTGTTGAGAAAGTTCCTGACACATTAAGATAGAAAAGGGCGGCACGGTGGTGCAGCAGGTAGGTGTCGCAGTCACACAGCTCCAGGGACCTGGAGGTTGTGGGTTCGAGTCCCGCTCCAGGTGACTGTCTGTGAGGAGTGTGGTGTGTTCTCCCTGTGTCTGTGTGGGTTTCCTCCGGGTGACTGTCTGTGAGGAGTGTGGTGTGTTCTCCCTGTGTCTGCGTGGGTTTCCTCCGGGTGACTGTCTGTGAGGAGTGTAGTGTGTTCTCCCTGTGTCTGCATGGGTTTCCTCTGGGTGACTGTCTGTGAGGAGTGTGGTGTGTTCTCCCTGTGTCTGCGTGGGTTTCCTCCCACGGTCAAAAAACACACGTTGGTAGTTGATTGGTGACTCAAAAGTGTCTGTAGATGTAATTGTGTGAGTGTGTGTCGCCCTGTGAAGGATTGGCGCCCCCTCCAGGGTGTGTTCCTGCCTTATGCCCAATGATTCTGGGTAGGCTCCGGACCCACCGCGACCCTGAATTGGAGAAGCAAATTAAGGTAGAAATGTCAATGACACTTTGACTTGGAGTACTAAGAGTACCAGATATCATCAAAATCAGCACCAACTACTGAATGCAATCAAATCCTCACAGAAAACTGTACAGTCTCTAGACCAGGGTTTTTCAAACTTTGTTTCAAGTGACCTATATTTTGTCCATTCATTTATACCATGACACAATTTATACAACAACACAAATTCTGAATGTTTACAATATTATAAAATAAAATATATCTGATGTCTGCCTGTTTCTTTCTTCACACCACTATTAAAAACACTGAGAATTAGAGTAGCTCCACCTTAAACGGAGAGAGAAGTCCAGTCTAGCACCTGACCTTACTACTGCAACATTTAAGGTGGATAAAGTTGGAAGAGACCGTGTCTAAAACCTTGGACGAGTTTGAAAAATAAATAATAAGGGTAAGACTTAAGAGAGGCCCTCACTGAAATCAGAGACATACAGCACTTTCGGGAACGGGGACAGAGCTCAATCATTTACAGTGAGATAGGAAAGCTTCAAAAGACCTCAGAGAAGTCAGATGCGACCGGATTAAAAACCTTGCTGCGAATCCCCCGCCATTCAAAAGAACACATAAAGTCGTGGTTGAAAAACGGCCGGGGGGGACCTCTTTCCCCCTCTTCCACATTTCAAAGATGAACAGGCTCTGAGGCAGGGCTGTAAATCTCAGGGAAAGGCAGACGGAAAGAGAGAGCGAGGGAGAACCCCGGTGAGGGAGCTCCTCTGTGCAGGCCAGCTGGTGACGGGATGCATGCTGGGAGGGGGAAAAAAGGCACAGTAATAGGAGCATGCACTGGCAAAAAAAAACAAGCAAGAAGATGAAAGATAGTGTAGACCATCTTCCAGAGATCTCTCTCTCTCTCACACACACACACACATCTCTCTCATACACACACTGCCATCCACCATCTGCACCTCAAGCTGTCACAACTACCTTGTATTCATTTAGGAGCTATTTTCTGGGTCACCAAACAGGATTGGAGTCGACTGGTTAAACTGCTGTTTTCCAGACGTGCTCGCTCATCAGAATCACGCAAGTTCCTCTTCACGCGCCTCAACGGCGCATAGTTTCACTGCGGGTTTAGGTTAGGGCCCTTCCACACCTATTCCAGCAGCGGCTCCAGTCTTAGATACAAAGCTCTAACTGGTCCTTGTCTTGAATGTACAGCCTTTAATTAGCAAGGTGCCTTCAGATCATGTGGAGGTTCCTCAAACTATTAATAGGAGCATTTAATTGATAAAATAAATAGCTCTTTAACTATAAAAACATCCAAGCTACTTCGCTGCATACCTCCAAAGACCACCTGCACGTTTACAGCCTGTTTACACCCTGGATTAACAGGTATATGATTTCTAAATCCCGATAATTTACCCAAGCAGAGACGTGATGGGGATTGGAGGCTAGCAGATGAGTACACAACGAAACACAATGAAGAACGCATTAAGGTTGGAGTTATCCTAAACCCCGGTGACTTCCTACACTCTGTGGAGTGGGAAGTGACAAAGACAATACCGTTGACTGATGTGACACATTTACAAAACATAACTGACCTATATAATGAGTAGTGAATCAAATTCTGTTTATGTTTATATAATAATGTTGATAATAAACAAATATCTCAACAGGGTGTGTTGCAAAATGGTACGGTATATTGCTTTACAATGTACCCCTCTGCCATGAACAGGAAACTGAGTTACATTCCAATTGAGTTGAGTGTATATTTTCCAAAAAATAATAATAAACAAAAAAAAGTTGTGTGGTCAGTTCCACTCTCTCCCTGCATTGCTCTCTTCCCCTCTTACGCCACTCTGTTGTCATGGAGATGCAACAAACAATTCAGCACGGCCCCTCCCCCAGTTAGAGCACCCCCCCCCTCACACGGCCCCGCCCACTTCTGAGCATTTCTACAAATTCCACAAGAGGTAGTGCTAACGCAGATGCTTCAGGGTGTAGTCCTTTCAAGCAAAATATAACTCATATAACAATGTAATAACATGTAATAACTTCCAGTGAGGGAGATTACATATTAGAGGTAATAAATGCTTCAGGCGTCTAGTCCTTCACCACTGTGTAGAACATCAGCACACTCTGAAGGACTCTCTGTAAAACTGAAACATAATATTAACAGAACTGTAAAACTGGATTAGACTGTTTAATATTGAGTGGATAACAATATATTTCAATCCTACTCTGAATTACCTTCACTATACATGAGTTTATGGAGTTAACGAGAACAACCAACCAATAGCCAAAGGCTATTCTACATTTGTGTAAAAAAGTGACAAAGCTGCAACAGAAAATGTTGTTAAAGCAAAATATAGCTAAGGGATGCCATTTAAATAAATAACATATCAACAAATATTAGCAAATACCAGTGAGGTGCCTATAAGTCGATGGAACTATGAATTCATGTATATCCGAGAAAATCAGTGCCAGAGTACTTAGATTACAGACATTTTAACAGGCTACAAATGGGCTCTAACATTTACACTACACCCAGAATATGCTAGGTACAAATGGAAAGCAAATAAACACAGGTAAACAGTCCATTATCACAACCTATTTGCATATTTCAGGTAAAACTAACCCTATGGGAACCTATGTATTTCACTAAAAATCACTGCCAACAATGGTTCCAAATAAACATAGGTGCGTACAAAAATATAAAAATATACTTGTTGTTCCCTGAACAGGTTCATCTCTAACATCTGGAATATTCCACAACTCAATAATTCAACAGAAATGGACCACGTTTATTGAAGACTAAAGGAAGAAGTAAAATAATAATAATAATAATAATAATGATTCCCCCTCCCTTGTGTTGTGATGTTGAAGGACTGAAATGTCCACCATGTTAAACAAGTCCCTATTTAAACGTAAGTTTAAAGTAACTGTTAATTTCCCATTAGTTTCAATATCAACGCGGCTTTGTAAAAACGGATCAGCTGTGTACACCAAGTCAGAAATAAACCACAATAAGACATGGTCATCATCACCACACGCTGGTGAAGTCGACTACAGCGCGTACAGGTGAGAACGAGGAACACAAATGCGCCACACACTTGTAACTTGTAGCGTTTCACTTTGGTTCGCGTTTTTAGGAGATTTCCTCAGTAACAGAGCAGCTGCCATTTTGAGACAGAGTCATAGACGTAAGACTGAACTTACCTCAGAGAAGAAACGGCGCTGAGAAGTGTGTTGTGTCGAACTAAAAACTGCGTGTGTTTTCAGATTTGTGGGTGAAGGAGGGAGGGCTTTATTTCTGCTGAAGTTCTCCTGGCCGTAGAGAAATACACCGAGCGTTGAAGGAGAACATTTCATTCACACTGGCGCCATGTTGTGGCCCAAACCGCGCACTGCTCTTCGCCCTCAATATTTACACCTGTCACCTGAGGGAAACCGTTCCCGCGAAAAACTAGAGAGAGAAGATTCACCTGTTTCTGACGGGAATGTTTACAATTTCAGACTTAAAAACACGAAATAACGACTTGTTTGAGATTTGTTTCTTATAAACAACTTTTTTCTTCCCAAACAGCGAACCATGGCTTATTTTATTCAAATAATGAACCGATATTTCGAACTGATGACTTACTTTTCTCAAAATAGTGAGTTATTATAAAGAAAACAGGCGAACATTAACTATTTTGATGAAATAAAATCATTATTTTGTGATTCTAACTCAGTATTTTGAGCATTGGGCGGTGGGTAATAACAAAATAATTATATTATTTTAAGCAGTATATAAACAAATATGTAAATACACTATAAGTATTCAACATAAGAGTGGAAGAGACAATTCACATAGACACTACAATAAAAACATCCATAATGAGGACACATAATAATGCTAAAACTGATCATCTGGTCATCAAAATAGATCAAGAAAGCAACTGACACATGGCAAAGTCATATAAAATATAAATAACCCAGTAAACAATTAGCCGTTGATTCAACGTTAAAATAACGTAATGACTGCCGTCCAATCAACGTTCTCTTAAGGTTGAAAATGAAAGTTGAAAAGACGTCCAAACACAGACATTG
The DNA here is from genome assembly GCF_029633855.1 of Hoplias malabaricus. Taxonomy (NCBI): domain Eukaryota; kingdom Metazoa; phylum Chordata; class Actinopteri; order Characiformes; family Erythrinidae; genus Hoplias; species Hoplias malabaricus. The sequence continues at coordinate 39,094,052 of NC_089806.1, read as the reverse complement.
AACAGACGACTATTAGACGTATTTTGGACGTCCATTGACGTTATTAATTGGCCCCGAAATAAATTACTTGTATAAAACGCGTTTTGGACGTCCACTGACGTTATCGATTGGTCACCTCTTAACTAACGTATTAAGATGGATTTTGGACGTCCATTCACGTTTAAAATATGTCCTTGACGGACAGACTACTTTTAGACCTATTTTGAACGTCCAGGGACGTTCCTTGTTTACTGGGAAATGCATATAAAAATTCCTTTTTAAATTAAAGCCAATTATTTTTGTGAAGAGCAATTTACACCGAACTAGGTAAAGACTGCAAGCTACAACTCACCTCTACAAGGACAAAAGTGAATCGCATACTCAAGTCCTGTACATTGACAATGTAGTTTGTCCTGGTGGTGGTGCTGTAGTCAAATGAAACAACAGCATTCAACGACTCCCTCACACACGTTTGTGTTTTATCTTTCTGGAGTGTTTCCGTTGACGTCTGCATGTCTGAGGCTAAATGTCTGAGGTGTGTTTTACCAAATCCAACACTAACCTCGAGCTTTTAGCTGTTGTTCTTCTCATAAACGTAGCAGTATAAAAAATGTCCATTTCATCCTCTGTGTATGTTCATCAGTGGCCAATACGACTTCCTCCAGTTCCTCTTGCATTGGAAAGAACATTTATTAAACGAGTTCCATAGTGTTACTTTCAAGAAGTTGTCATTTTAAGGCCTACATTTTCCGCTTCATAGGATGAGTAAATGCAGTGATGTTGAGGCCTGGCCTCTGTGGTGCTATGTTTATTTTTCTGAGAGCAGCGTCTGTTCTTCTAGTTATTCTTTTTTGTCTGTTTCCTTTTTTTAGAACAGCTGTGTGACAGTTCCCCATTCTTCCAGACACAAGCGTTGAGCTGTTTGTTTTCTTACAGTGGATCGTTGCACAGACATTGCTGTGGATTTATTGAAGTCTCAGCCAGGGGTAGACTTGACTATCCTCTGTCTCTCAGAAGTAAAATTAAAGTACTATTTATTTGATGATGTTTTGGTGGTCTACTAGGTCTTTCGTGTTTGCTATTATCCCCTTTTTTGATATCTTTAGTATCTAGGGTTTGTGATATGGTGTGTGGTTTGTGTAACAATGTTATTGTACCTGATCAAACAGAGATTGATTGTAAACCTTGTAAACATAACGTTACAAAGTGTTACAAACATAACGCTGCTTCCTCTGCTCTTTCTTCACCAGTAATCCTGTGTAATTGCAATGTAGGCCTTAGTAGTGACACAACTAATAACACATTTTATTTACTTGCGCCAGCAGTCGTCTAAATTTGGTTTTACGGATCCAAATGTGAGTGCCAGGGCTGTAATATCCTGACACGGAACTGAATGCAAAAGTGCACGCCACACTCGTCCTGTAATTACTCCAGCAGCAAATAAGCACAAGAGCACACAACCTGTTATAGAGGCAATGGGGAAGGTTCGGGTACCTGTGGTGTTGCATTACACAAGCTTTTCTCTCTCTATCACCCACATCTTTCCTGCAGGAGCACAGGGTAAGGCTCTAAATCTGAGCAGAAAACAATGGCCCCAATCCCCGCAAGACAATGTTACATAACAATAGCTGGCTTGTGTTCTTCTGTCTTAAAAGCTTGGGAGAGATTTGGCCGTTGGCTTGTGTGGTGAGTGACAGACGGCTGACAGACGGCTACTGGCTCCGAACTGAAGCGGAGTGATATGTGCAGTAGCTTATCTCCTGCATCGTGGCCAATCAGGTTAAACGCCACACTTTTTATGAACTTTATTAATCTAAAGGCTTATTATCCAGTAATGGCTATAACTTATTCTTTCCCAGCCCCAAGATGATAGAACCACACACTCCCCCGCAAAACACTCCCCCGAAATTTTTAATCAATTTTTTAAAAAAATCAATTATTTGATTAGATCACGCTTAAATCAGCTTATACTTCCTCCCAGGCGTCTGGGTCTTTTTCAAGTCGGTAGCTGCTAGTTATCTTTTTTTTATTTGTTATTGTTTGCCATGTTCTCTGTTTCTCAGCTTTGCTTTAATATTGCGTTATTAATTTATTATATCCCAATAACAAAGGCAGAAGCACAGATGAGTAGTAACTATATGCGTTTACTCAAGGAACTCCTCGTTCATGCATCCGTTTTCTGTAACTGCTTCATTAAGGAATCACTGGGTGCAAAGCCAGTTCACCACAGGGCACCACACAATCGCACGTTCACATCGAAGGACACTTTTGAAATGAGGATTGAACCCAAAAGCAAAGGACTCTGGAGCTGTGTGGCAGCAACACCCACAGAACCACCGTGCCACCCATATGTACCTCAGGAAAATATGACTAGATTGATTTTTGCCTAGTGTACAGTATATCTTACACCCATAATACTAATAATAATAATAAGATAATTCAATGTAAACTACATTGCCATTGCCTTTAACTGCAGCCAGGAAATTCCAGTCTGTTAAAGAAAGACTAGGTAAGATTTGGTATTTTGCTCCTGGGCTCTTTCTACAGTAGTAGAGTGTAATTCATTTTTACAAAATTGCTATAGGAAGTATTCCTTCCTTACATTTTAAGCTTCAAAACAATGTTGATGTTTCACTGCTCTGTATTAGGGAGAATTGGGCCTGTGTCATTGCTACTTGTTACATATAAATTAATATAAAAATAAATGAACTGATTATTTATTCCTTCATTCATTGTTCATTAACCACTTTATCCAGTTCAGGGTCACAGGTGTCCAGAACCTATCTGGAATCACTGGGCACAAGTTGGGAAAACACCCTGGAGAGGGTGTTCCTTCACAGGGCGACACACACTCACACATTCACTCACCCAGGGACAGGTTTGAGTCGGTAATCACCTACCAACGTGTGTATTTTGGATCTTGGGTGGAAACCGGAGCACCCGGAGGAAACCCACGCGGACACAGGGAGAACACACTACACTCCTCACAGACAGTCACCAAGGAGGAAACCCACGCAGACACAGGGAGAACACACCACACTCCTCACAGACAGTCACCCGGAGGAAACCCACGCAGACACAGGAAGAACACACCACACTCCTCACAGACAGTCACCCGGAGGAAACCCACGTGGACACAGGGACAACACAACACACTCCTCACAGACATTCACCCGGAGGAAACCCACGCAGACACAGGGAGAACACACCACACTCCTCACAGACATTCACCCGGAGGAAACCCACGCAGACACAGGGAGAACACACCACACTCCTCACAGACAGTCACCCGGAGGAAACCCACGCAGACACAGGGAGAACACACCACACTCCTCACAGACATTCACCCGGAGGAAACCCACACAGACACAGGGAGAACACACCACACTCTTCACAGACAGTCACCCGGAGGAAACCCACGCAGACACAGGGAGAACACACCACACTCCTCACAGACAGTCACTCGGAGGAAACCCACGTGGACACAGGGACAACACAACACACTCCTCACAGACATTCACCCGGAGGAAACCCACGCAGACACAGGGAGAACACACCACACTCCTCACAGACAGTCACCCGGAGGAAACCCACGCGGACACAGGGAGAACACACCACACTCCTCACAGACAGTCACCCGGAGGAAACCCACGCGGACACAGGGACAACACACCACACTCCTCACAGACAGTCACCCGGAGGAAACCCACGCAGACACAGGGAGAACACACCACACTCCTCACAGACAGTCACCCGGAGGAAACCCACGCAGACACAGGGAGAACACACCACACTCCTCACAGACAGTCACCCGGAGGAAACCCACGCAGACACAGGGAGAACACACCACACTCCTCACAGACATTCACCCGGAGGAAACCCACACAGACACAGGGAGAACACACCACACTCTTCACAGACAGTCACCCGGAGGAAACCCACGCAGACACAGGGAGAACACACCACACTCCTCACAGACAGTCACTCGGAGGAAACCCACGTGGACACAGGGACAACACAACACACTCCTCACAGACATTCACCCGGAGGAAACCCACGCAGACACAGGGAGAACACACCACACTCCTCACAGACAGTCACCCGGAGGAAACCCACGCGGACACAGGGAGAACACACCACACTCCTCACAGACAGTCACCCGGAGGAAACCCACGCGGACACAGGGAGAACACACCACACTCCTCACAGACAGTCACCCGGAGGAAACCCACGCAGACACAGGGAGAACACACCACACTCCTCACAGACAGTCACCCGGAGGAAACCAACACAAACACAGAGAGAACACACCACACTTCTCACTGATTTTAAGGCAACTGATTAACTTATTCTTATTCAGGTTTACAGTGTTGTTCTACCCTGGAGATATAAGGCTAATATATATAAGTAAGAGAAGCTTAAACAGGATAAAATGTTCAGTAACGCCAAGCTGACATGTTTATAGTTTCTGACTTTATTTAACACATAATGGAAGTCAAAAATGTAAGAACATATGATCCATAAAGGAGCGGCAACCAACGTGAAGCCTGGAGTTTGTTCATTCTTTGTCTGTTTTTGTGAAAGTGTTTAGCATGCAGCTCGTTTGTGGGCATTTAGACACAGTTACACAATGTTAAATCCTCAGAGATTATAGACATTACACAAACAAGACAACTTCCACACAACATCCAGGTAAATAATGACACAAAAGTGCAAGACGTAAGTTTGCATATGAGCAATTCTCTGACCAGATGAAACAAAGCTTGACTTAATCGGATACAAAGGTGTCAAGATGTTTCGCTTAGACCTGTTCAAAACTATCACATTCACATGCATGTACACTGCCAGCTATGAAGCATGGGGGAGGTAGTGCATTAGTATGGGCCTGTGTGAGTTCAGTAAATGTAGGCGGAGGTGAGTTTTAATGAAGATTCTAAGAATGCTAAAATTTACATGAAAATGCAGAGTGGATCCCTAACTAGCGGATGTTTGCTTCTATTAATTGTTAGCTACTCTATTTGTGAAGCTCCAAACTGAAGGAGCAAACTCCGTACGCGAATAGATTTGTACAGAATGTTGATTTTTGCTCAACTGTTAATTTAAAACCAGGGTTGCACCAAAGTCTTCCGCCAGTCAAACTATTTACATATTCAACACTAGGCTGCGAGAGATGGAGCAGAACAAGTGAAGTTAGAGAGTAGAACAGATGCCGTTTCTTTAAGAACTCTGTGAAGTTAAAGGACAGGTGGGTGGTCTGTGCACATGCTGAGGAATTAACAGCAGAAATTCAACCTTCCAGTTACAGTGTTCCTGGGAAGGGAGGAAGCAGGCATGTGGTGGGATGAGAGGATTTGGAGAGCGTTTCTTCCTGAGGCATTCAGCGTGCTTGGGAAAGCCAAACTTTCATGCCCTTTTTACCCTCCATTCTGCAGTAAAATCACAGGAGGGTTATTTCCTTTTACAGTAAATGTTTGAAGGAAAGCGTTTGCTTAGTTCCTGACCACACCGCTTCATCGGTCACAATGCACGAATAAGTAATGGATCGTTTAATTGAGCTATGACCTATTGCACCTAGCAAAGATGTGTTACTTCACTGCAACTCTCTGATGGACGAACTTTACAGAATGTTGATAAAAATCCCATTCAACTCAATGAGAAATGATGATTTTTCAGGTTTAAAATGCTGCTCTCTTAAAATACTCTTAAGCTTGGAAAGATCAGCAGCGATCCTAGCTTTTGCGAAGTCCTGGATAAACCCACCCTTTGTGCCCAAGCCCCCACACACTGCCCCCTCACAAAAAAATGTAGAAGAGATTGCGTACTGTACTAATTGTATTGTACATATTGTGCTAATTAGAAAAAAAACACTAATAATACTATGCAAATATAAACATATATATATTAATGTAATGCAACAAAAGCCTAAAAAGTAGTAGATAAATAATATATAAAGAAATACAAATTCTAGTATATAAATCTAAGTAGCTATTGTTTTAGTATTTCAAAGTTAGAAGAGTGTCTACATCAGGCAACACCACATCAAACCCGGTGTGAAAAAAGAGGCAGGCTGCTCTCATCAATTTTTCAGTGATTTATTACTGTTACAGCGATAAAAGCACTAAACTCTATGGAAGCCTGTTTCCGCCACAGAAAATAATACAAATTAGGCAACAGTTGTCATTTTTCATTAATATGCAATTTGCTATCTCAATTTTTTGAGATACTAACTCATTATTTTGAGATACTAAGTCAATATATTGAGATTGTACACTATCTCAATATATTGACTTATTATTTAAAATAATGAGACACTGTCTCAAAATAATAAGATAGTATCTCAATATATTGACTTAGTATCTCAAAAAAATGAGTTCGTATCTCAATATATTGACTTAGTATCTCAAAATAATGAGTTAGTATCTCAATATATTGATTTAGTATCTCAAAATAATGAGTTAGTATCTCAATATATTGACTTAGTATCTCAGAATAATGAGTTAGTATCTCAATATATTGACTTAGAATCTCAAAATAATGAGTTAGTATTTCAATATATTGACATAATATCTCAAAATAATGATTTAGTATCTCAATATATTGACTTAGTGTCTCAAAATAATGAGTTAGTATCTCAATATATTGACTTAGTATCTCAAAATAATTAGTTAGTATCTCAATGTATTGACTTAGTATCTCAAAATAATGAGTTAGTATCTCAATATATTGACTTAGTATCTCAAAATAATGAGTTAGTATCTCAATATATTGATTTAGTATCTCAAAATAATGAGTTAGTATCTCAGTATATTGACTTAGTATCTCAAAATAATGAGTTAGTATCTCAATATATTGACTTAGAATCTCAAAATAATGAGTTAGTATTTCAATATATTGACTAAGTATCTCAAAATAATGAGTTAGTATCTCAATATATTGACATAATATCTCAACATAATGATTTAGTATCTCAATTGACTTAGTGTCTCAAAATAATTAGTTAGTATCTCAATATATTGACTTAGTATCTCAAAATAATGAGTTAGTATCTCAATGTATTGACTTAGTATCTCAAAATAATGAGTTAGTATCTCAATATATTGATTTAGTATCTCAAAATAATGAGTTAGTATCTCAATATATTGACTTAGTATCTCAAAATAATGAGTTAGTATCTCAATATATTGACTTAGTATCTCAATATATTGACTTAGTATCTCAAAATAATGAGTTAGTATCTCAATATATTGACTTAGTATCTCAAAATAATGAGTTAGTATCTCAATATATTGACTTAGTATCTCAAAATAATGAGTTAGTATCTCAATATATTGACATAATATCTCAAAATAATGATTTAGTATCTCAATATATTGACTTGGTGTCTCAAAATAATGAGTTAGTATCTCAATATATTGACTAAGTATCTCAAAATAATGAGTTAGTATCTCAATATATTGACTAAGTATCTCAAAATAATGAGTTAGTATCTCAATATATTGACTTAGTATCTCAAAATAATGAGTTAGTATCTCAACATATTGACAAAATATCTCAAAATAATGAGATAGTATCTCAATATATTGACATAATATCTCAAAATAATGATTTAGTATCTCAATATATTGACATAATATCTCAAAATAATGATTTAGTATCTCAATATATTGACTTAGTATCTCAAAATAATTAGTTAGTATCTTAATATATTGGCTTAAAATCTCAAAATAATGAGATAGTATCTCAATATATTGACTTAGTATCTTAAAATAATGAGTTAGTATCACAATATATTGACTTAGTATCTCAAAATAATGAGATAGTATCTTAAAATTTTGACTTAGTATCTCAAAATAATGAGTTAGTATCTCAATATATTGACTTAGTATCTCAAAATAATGAGATAGTATCTTAAAATTTTGACTTAGTATCTCAAAATAATGAGTTAGTATCTCAATATATTGACTTAGTATCTCAAAATAATGAGATAGTATCTCGATATATATACTTAGTATCTCAAAATAATGAGTTAGTATCTCAATATATTGACTAAGTATCTCGAAATATTGAGATAGCAAATTGCATATTAATGAAAAAAAATTGGTGCCTTTTTTAAAATGATTTTATGTGGTGGAAACGCGCTTCCATACTAAACTCATTCATTGGTGACAGGGATAATTCAGACTCAAAATCAGGGGCAACACAAACCAAGGTGGGGTTATAACGTAAACAGAAGGACATGGCGAAACTGACAGGAAAACAGACAACGGGGAATCTACACAGGAACAAGACACAGGACACACTCCTAAAAAGGTAACGGAGTCACTATACGTATGTGTGTTCATTTATTGATGTGACATGCAAATATCATCATTCCTTTAGTTTATGTGAGCGCCTCATTATGCCTAAATCCACTGCTGGGTATGAGCCACTTTTCCAAAGTACGCTACCAAGTAAAACACTTTCCAAATCTTTTTGCATTATTTTTAATTAGATGTTTCCTAACCTTCTTTACGGCTTGGAGCTAATAGTCTTTATGGCTGGAGCAGAGATGGGTCCAATCAAAGACCCCTGAAATCTTTGGCTGTGTCTATATTAGGGACTCTTCATATTGGAAATATTCCAAATCTCAGTTTGGCTCTCTCTATGAGAAACAGGAATGGCCTATTTGAAAACCACAGCCTGAGGTAAACAAAAATACTTTGTTAGCTTTGTTAATTGTGGCAGTAAATTGGTTTGACAGTAGTAGGCCACAGAGGAGCTAATGGTGTTACATAATAGTAGAGAAATATAGCTGTAGACTTACTTTCATGTGATGCCAATTCATCACATAGAAGTGTTAGACTGCTTGTAGCCATATTGCATTCCCACTACTAAACAAACTCATCATTTCAAAGGATCCGGTGATATTTGGGGGAAAGTACATGAGTGTGACATGGTGTATGATTATTAAGAACTGTAGGATGTATCATGATGCAGTTATCATGTTATCAACAGTAACATGTATTAGCTTTGGAAGCTATTGGTTAATTACTGTGTACCATTTTGGAGAGTTTTTGGCCCTAGAGAAAACCAGTTTTGGTGTGGCGTTACATAAGGGCATGACACCGACTAGAAACAAGACACACGACTTTTCTCTGTGGCACAACACTAAGAGTAACTCTACAGGCTTACTCAGATCCAGATCATATGCGCGAACATGACCTATCATAGGCATATCATGCAGAGAGGTGACACTACAAAAAAATAATTGGTGTCAGTTTCTCATGGCAGCATCTTTCCCCATTAGGAGATGTTCACCAGCTGTGCCGAGAGGAAAGACTCTCTATAAACACATTTGTAGGCCGAACCGATTCTCTGTGACCTTATGACTGGGCCCTGCTTCATTATTTCAGACAGCAACTTTTCCCACACTCGTGGACTTTAGTATTTCGGACACTATATTTTAGACTCCTGAAGAAAACCATGCTTGAGTGGTCAATAAATATTTGGTGAGTTCACATTAAGGTCACCGCCGCTGAGTGCTAATCTGCTGTGCTTTTCAAACCCTGAAGCTACAGAGCCATCCTGAATCTGAAGAGCATTCTCCTTTCTGGTTGAGCAAAGGGCATACAATATTTCCCGGATGTAATCTTGTTTACATCATATAACACTGGGGTCTCAACACCGCTAGAATGAGTCATAATTGTGAGACCATGTGGGACCTGTAGTGACTTATAGTTGGACTGGTATTATTAATTTAGATTATTGCTTTAATAACATTAATGATAGCGGTCGGATGTAAAAAGACATCACTTTGTTCCAAAAGAAAAAAAAACAATACATTGTCATTGTTTAAACAAACAAACAAACAAACAAAAACCCTGCTTTCTCTATTCATTCATTATCTGTAACCCTTATCCAGTTCAGGGTCACAGTGGGTCCAGAGCCTACCTGGAATCATTGGTCGCAAGGCGGGAATACACCCTGGAGGGGGCACCAGTCCTTCACAGGGGAACACAGACACACACACACACTCACACCTATGGACACTTTTTTTTTTGAGTCGCCAATCAACCTACCAACGTGTGTTTTTGGACTGTGGGAGGAAACCGCAGCACCCTGAGGAAACCCATGCGGACACAGGGAGAACACACCACACTCCTCACAGACAGTCACCCTGAGGAAACCCATGCGGACACAGGGAGAACACACCACACTCCTCACAGACAGTCACACGGAGGAAACCCACGCAGACACAGGGAGAACACACCAACTCCTCACAGACAGTCACCCGGAGCGGGAATCGAACCCACAACCTCAAGGTCCCTGGAGCTGTGTGACTGCGTCACCTACCTGCTGCACCACCGTGCCACCCCCTCCTATCTCTATGTATATATATTATTTCTTCATTCAAAAAATAATCATTTAAAAAATCGATGATTTACACTGTCTGTGAATAGTCTTCCGGGTGACTGTCTGTGAGGAGTGTGGTGTGTTCTCCCTGTGTCTGCATGGGTTTCCTCCGGGTGACTGTCTGTGAGGAGTGTGGTGTGTTCTCCCTGTGTCTGCATGGGTTTCCTCCGGGTGACTGTCTGTGAGGAGTGTGGTGTGTTCTCCCTGTGTCTGCGTGGGTTTCCTCCGGGTGACTGTCTGTGAGGAGTGTGTTGTGTTCTCCCTGTGTCTGCATGGGTTTCCTCCGGGTGACTGTCTGTGAGGAGTGTGGTGTGTTCTCCCTGTGTCTGCGTGGGTTTCCTCCGGGTGACTGTCTGTGAGGAGTGTGGTGTGTTCCCCCTGTGTCTGTGTGGGTTTCCTCCCGGTGACTCTCTGTGAGGAGTGTGGTGTGTTCTCTCTGTGTCTGCGTGGGTTTCCTCCGGGTGACTGTGAGGAGTGTGGTGTGTTCTCCCTGTGTCTGCGTGGGTTTCCTCCGGGTGACTGTGAGGAGTGTGGTGTGTTCTCCCTGTGTCTGCGTGGGTTTCCTCTGGGTGACTGTCTGTGAGGAGTGTGGTGTATTCTCCCTGTGTCTGCGTGGGTTTCCTCCGGGTGACTGTGAGGAGTGTGGTGTGTTCTCCCTGTGTCTGCGTGGGTTTCCTCCGGGTGACTGTCTGTGAGGAGTGTGGTGTGTTCTCCCTGTGTCTGCATGGGTTTCCTCCGGGTGCTCCGGTTTCCTCCCACAGTCCAAAAACACACATTGGTAGGTGGAATGGTGACTCAAAAGTGTGCATAGGTGTGAGTGTGTGAGTGAATGTGCATATGTGTGTGTGTGTATGTGTGTCGCCCTGTGAAGGACTGGCGCCCCCTCCAGGGTGTGTTCCCACCTTGCACTCAATGATTCTGGGCAGACTCCGCAACCACCACCACCCTGAACTAGCTAAGGGCTACAGACAATGAATGAATGAATGATTTACAGTGTGTGAAAAATATAACAGAACTTGGGCCAATAGAAATACTTCTTTTTCAATAATAATAATCAAAATAATAACACTTTAGCTTATAGTAACAATGTTAATTTTGGAGTTATGCGGATTTTGTCCAGCAGTGACAATATTTTATATATTTTGCTAAAATTGATCTTAAGAATTAATGTGTATTCAAAACTGCCCATGAAAAGCGTCCACTCAAATATGTGTATATATAAATACAGTTGTCTGTAAATATTCGGTCACAATGGTCTACGTTACATTTTCCTTTATGTCAAAATATGTTATTGATTTGATCAAATTGACCACCACCAACACGTTTTAATTTTAATATTAATTGGTACCTTTTTTCAACAATTGTAAAATTACACTCAAATTGAATCAAGGACATGAATCTAGCACAAACACAAAAGTAATAAAATAATATAAAACTCTTAGGGGTTTCACTTGTATTTGTAATATATTATCATCAGAGTTGAACTGAGGAAAGTTGAACTGCACTGGAACATTAGGTGTTTACTGTAGTGAAATATGGCGCTGGCAGCTGGATGAATGGACGGCTAATGGAAGAGTGAGCAGTGGGTTAGAGAAGTGGAAAATTAAAATGGTGGTTACTGCACTATGTGATAGGTACAGATGTTTACCTCGTTCTAAAATTCTCAGTGAAGCTTTGCTAAGAACATGGTTACATGCAGCTTCTGAATCTACAGGGGGAGAATTAATGAGAATGGACAGTGACCAATGGAGAACATCTGTTAAATATCTGTGCAAAATTGTGTTGGGATTTTTTTCCCCAGAAAACTTTACCCAGACTCTGAAAAGTTATTCATTTTGCAATGTCCAAAAAAAGAACATACATATATTTAATTAACATTTTCTTAATTTAATATCATTTTTGGATATTTATTTTATCCACTTATCCATCTGCTTCAGGAGATTTGCAGGGAAATATATTTTGATGCCGCTCTCATAGACGTTAGTCCATTGTTCTGAGCAGTGAAACATCTTCTTTTTTGTCTATTTCCTTTTCTCTATAACAGCTTTTTACTGCACCACATTTTTTTAGACCTGTAGCTTCATGTGGTCTTCCCAAGCTGGGACCATGTACACACACACACTCACACACTCACACACACACACACACACACACACTCACACACACACACACCTAGGGATTTTCAATATCTGAAGCAAGAATGAAGATTGATTTTCCATATCTTTATTTCCTTACAGTTTTACTTTTTGATGATTTCTCAGTTCTTTGTGGAAGTGAAAAGCTGCGAAGAGAAAGTCAATTGGAACGTGACTCAACTGCACAGTAAGTGTGAGAGAACTGAACTGCACTGAAACATTAGGTATTTACTGTAGCAAAATATGGCACAGGCAGCTGGATGATTGGACAGCTAATGGAGTAGCAGTGGGTTAAAGAAGTGGAAAATTAAAGGGTTGGTGGCTGCACTGGGTAATACAGGTACAGCTGTTTACAGCGTCTGGATGGCTATATTCTTAAATTCTCAAAGAATATCCTAAGTCTCTAACGACTGTGTAGTTACACATTAACAAACATGCAGTAAAACGTGTGTAATCACTGTTACAGGTGTTAGCTTCAGTTAATACATGTAATAATACATCTACATTCACATTTATGGCGCTTGGCAAACTTATAAATACGGTAATGCATCTGTAACCACAAATAAATGACTAATTACACTGGTTTCAGCATATGTCGTTAATGTGTAATAGCCCTGTTATTACAGACACAACATAAAGTGGGACAAATGTTATAATAAATACAGGATTGTGATCAAATCCTGAATTAAAGTGCTCCTGTCAGTGTGCAGACGTGATTGCCATTACTGTCATTCTGCCGGAGGCCGGCTTGACATTTTCTCTACATCTAGTCATGGACTGTTCTTTGAAATCTGAAAAGAATAACCGAGGAAAAAACAGGGTGTTGTTTATGTGCTTTCTGAAGGATGACCCTGAAGGATATTAAAGACAAAAAGGTAGAATGATGCACACTACTCTTTACAGTCAAGGATGAAAGAAGACGAATGAATGAAAGAAGCCGACTACTCCCCTGGCCAATTTTTTTGACAAAAGATACAGGGGCTATACACTGGATATACAAGGTAGGTATTTCTAGTAAAGTGGACAGTGAGTGGGCAAACAAGGTAGGAGGTTGTTGAGACATCTGATAAAGATGTACCCTGTACACTTACCGTTGGAAGTATACTAGTCATGGCCTACTGGGAGGAGGCCCCGAGGCAGACCCACGGCTCACTAGAGGGACTATAGCTCCTGGCTGGCCTTGGAAAGCCTGGGGATCCACCAAGAACCAGCCAGAGGAAGTTGTAGAGGGCAGATATGCTTGGGCATCTTTGTTCAAACCTGAAATCAACTTAGTGGAAAAGATGACGTGGTGTGACGTAAAGTGGTCAATAAAAGGACGTAAAATACAAGGGATAATAGTACGTGGAATTGGGAGTTGGGATTTCTAAGTAGCAAACGGCTGGAAATATATGCCAGGTGTTTCTAATAAATTGTCCAGGTAGTGGAAGTGATGACGTGATGTAGAAGATACAGGAGCATCTGCTGTTTCGATAGTATAAATGGTGGTTGGCCATTAATGGATCTGTAAAAGAAACCCTGCATTCTGACAACTCGGTTGATGTGGATGATGAGCCAAAGACAATGGCTGATATGAAGAAGATCAAACAAACGTTTGGCCTGTCAACCAAATCCGCTTATCACTGTGGTCTGAGGTCACTTCCTCTGCTCTGTCTCTTCTCAACAGCCACTCAAGATAGTCACTGTCTTCACCTTTAAAGCTCTTGGCTTTGATCAAACTCTCAGAACAAGACCAGATCTGCTCTCTCTCCAAATCGTTCTGCCCACATCTCTCTGCAGTGATGAGTTCTCAGTTCCATTTGCTTGAAACTCTGAGCCCTGGCCTGTATTATTATCTCTATTTTGTCTCATCTTAATAACCAAGCTCAAGAGAATGGATTGATCTGACGCTGCGCTCCTTCCTCTGCCTTTTGTTTTCAAGCCGCATAGGAGTGGGTATTTACTTTTCACTTGAACATGCAGCCGTCAAAATTAAACTTTGGAAAATGCGGCGAGTAATTTTGCACCGATCATTGGTGAAATGGGATGGAGAAAATTGAAAACCACACACAAACCCCCCCCCCCCCCCACTTGAAACCCTTTGGAACTGGGGTTGGTGGGTGGTAGGCTTCAGTTTCACAGCCCATTTCTCCAGTAGAGTAGCTCTTTCTTTGATTGGGTTTCATATGCCTTGAGGGATTTCTCCATAAGCATTCAATATTGTCTACTTTAAACACAATATGAAATACGGTATATATACGAGCCCACAAGCTATGATTGAGATGGCGAATCAGTGCTGCAGGGACACCCAGATTATATAGGCCTGTGTGTAGAGCAACATATGGACAAACTCTGAGCTAAAACAATGGACAATGAATGTAGAAACAAGAAAGCCATTTTATGACTGATCAGTGCACAATCACCATATGTTGTTTATGCTATTAATATATTAATACACATGTCCAAGCATTGTAGTTCAATGGCGATGTGTTGGAAACTACGTAAATCACAGAAATCCTTTGCAGCGCATAGCATTAACCAGCAAGAGAAATAGTAAATAAGGTACCGTGTGCTATCTCTGTCCACTGAGGCATTAACAGCATGTTTACAGTTGTGTACAGTGCATGAATGAGTCACGGATGGGCGTCACTGCTGTTTGTTGCTCCTTCCCACACAGGCGGAGTAAGAGGCTTTTTTATTCATCTCTCATTAGAGTGCACGCACTTCCCTTCCTCTCGCTGATCCACTGCCTACTTTCAGCTGTGAAAAAACATCACTTGGCTCATCACTGCACAAATTCCACAAAGCGTCGTGCCGTCCTTCATCACGCTTGGTTTGGCTCCCCAAGCCCCAGGGGCAGAACTACAGTGTGTTGACAACTTTGCTGAGAAAGGCATCGGCTTGCAACCTCCCATCCACCGACGCTCTGTATGAGTTCGGAATAAAGAAGCGTGAGAACAAGATTGCCTCCCACCAGAAGCACATTTGTTCCAAGAATTCTGCTCTGGTAAAAAGCTTTGAGACCACCAACATTACGAGCAGTAGGGAGTTGAATGGGGTCTGTCTTGCCCCATATTGCTGGTAACCCTGCAGCCAAGATCAATCATTTACCCCACAGTATTCTCCTATATATAGGTTTCAGACAACTGCTCATCCAAAATTTCTTCAGCAATCAAAGGTATCAGCAGGGGGTTTGTCTGACCTTTGCTGCTGTAACAACCTCTACTTTTCTGGAAATGACTTAGTGTAGATTTTGCTGCACTGCTGTAGGGTTTGGTTTCACCCCCCCCCCCACATAAATATGATCAAGGGCTAGTACTGATGTTGGATGATAAGTTCTGGATCACAAACACCACTCCGAATCAGTTCAAACGTATTGGACAAAGATCCATCACTGCAGAGAATGTTCTTCAGTTTTTCCATAGCTCTGGGTATTATACTCTGTTAGCCTAGCATTAGCATAGCATAGTGATCTAAAGCTGCAGTAGTTCATGTTCTATTTTATTTGTACTGCACTACTATAACATTAAATACATTTAATATTATGACCATGTTTGTTAATTTTATAAATATGGACAAATTTACAATTTAATACCTGCAACACCCCCCAAAAAAGTTGGAACAGGGGCAAAATACGAGAATGAAAACCACTGTTGAATATGCATGACCTTTGAGCCCTCAGACAGCATTGCATGAAAAGCCTTCATGAGTGATAATTATAGCAACACAGGTTCTGGAATACTTTGGGAAACCATGAAATGCAACCTGAAACTCTGTTAAACAATGAGAAAGCTGTACATCAATTCTGGAAGTCCATGGTTATTTCAGCAAGTCTATGGTTATTTCAAGAATATGCCCTGCCTCGTTCTACATGTCTTATTGTCTTATAGCTGTTGGCATGCTATAGACACTGATTGCTCGACTGCCTGCGGTTCAGATCTGTCTTCTTTTGATTAATATCATTATAATTATAAGGACTGGAAAGCAGTGAACACATACTGTTGAAAAGCTAAAAGTCTATGAAGCCAAAATTTCATATGAAAACTTCAACACTTTGTATAGTCCTCAGGTACTTAAAAAAAATGTAATTAAAATGAAAGGTGATGTAAACAAGTGTATTTCAAACATCTAGTTCTGTTGTTTATTTATTTACTTATTGTTTATTTACAAGCTGTTTGGTAAAATATTTGGAAATATTTATCTGTATGGTTTATAATTTTCATAAAATTTTGCGAGGCTTAAAAAAAATCAGGTTTATATATATATTTTTGTGTGACATCACAATAACAATCCAGCTGTTATTCTTCTTTCCCTCTAGCTGATGCTTGAGCATCCTATTATGTCTTGCTTTTATTCATTTATTTATTTAACCTTTATTTCACCAGGCATGCCATTAAGACCAACTTCTTATTTACAAATAATTAATGTAATTTTCTGTGGGTGTACAGTTCAAGACCATAACCACAAATAGTGTATCTGAAAGTATATAGTGTTAAGTTTCTATCGCCATAATAAAGATGTATATGAGACAAATTAAACAACCCCATAACACAAGTGGGTGATACTTGTTTTCTTTAACTGTAACTGAACACGTGGAACGACAGTCAAATGCAGTGCTGAGTGTACTTTCGATTTTGTGTTGACTCTTTTGGTTAAGCTCTATATCGTTTCATCAAAAGCAGAAAAGAAAACTTTTGCCACGTCAGTTCTCCCTCCCTCTGGTTTTTAACGGGTCCGAGGAAGACTGAGCGCAGAAGCTAAAGGCTAACAGTCCGTCAAAATAGACTAGATACTGGTTGTTGCTTAGCAGCCAGTTTTAGCCGGCTAACGCTAAAGCTAACGATCCACCGGGAGGAAAAGAAAGAAAACGATTTTAACCAAGATGGAGAGCAAATACAACCTCAAGAGTCCAGGTAGCGAAACGTTTAAAGCTTTATTTTAGATATTCACAATATTCTTGTTCTGAAACCTGGTTATAGATGGGCGTTTTTAGCCGGCTTGGACATGATGAAGTTGTCTTCCTTTTCAAATTTGCCGTTCCACCTTAAGCGGTGCAGCAGTTGCATTGTGGCGCCTGAGACGCTGGAATGTGACTGCAGCAACATTTAAGGTGGAACTGGAAATTACCTTGAAGAATCCCGTTTCCGCTTTATCATTAAGCTAATGTTTCAGTCTCTTTTAAACAGCTTTCTGTGTTTGTGCAACAAATGTCTAATGGATTTAATGATACATTTAAGTGTCTATTACCTCATTCAAGCCTTTACAATGCCTATATTAAATACATTTGCTGTATAAATGATGGAAATATTTGTGTACAGCCTTGGTTAGCTGTGTGAAGCACAAGTTCAGGTTTTAACATTACATGAACAGAATAGTTGACAGCTGACAACGGAAGGAAAGTGGTTTAATACTACTGATAAATTGTTAAATAATTCTTTAACTGATTCTATTTTGTGTATAGCTGTGTGTTGTCGCATAATGGTATAACAGGATATAACGTCATAATGTCAATATAATACAAGGAAAAGAGAACAAACAATTAAGATATAACAATGCCAACATATCCCATTAATTCGGTGATGGATTTAGTTTCTGACTATAGTCTGAGCCATTTGAGTACTTGATTATAACACTACCATATGTTTTCACTGTGGCCAGGTTCATACAAATGTTTCATCAGTGAATGAACTTATGTTTATGGTCAAAACTCCTAAACATACAGCAGTAAGGAACAAACAAAAGATGAGGGGGGAAAACAAACAAGTAACAGCAGTATTAAGATATGACACAACAACACAACAACAGTAAGGCAAAACACATATAGATAGTAGCTTATTTCCTTTAGGATCAGTCTGTAAATAGTGAATTCAGGTACTTTAAATTCTCCCGCTGTGAGCCTAAGTTCACCACTACGATTAATAACAAGCAGGGGCTGGAAAGATCTAAAATTGAATGCCATTGTAAAACATTTGTGCTGCTTCCCAAGCTGTTCCAGGAACTGTGACAAACTTCACTGTAGTGAATTGGGAAATGAATTTCCCCATATGTAGATTTAAGCTTCGTCTATGACTAAATTATACCTCTCAGACTAGAATTAGGATTAATATGTGTCTGAGCTCTCTGGGTTTCCTCCCACAGTCCAAAAGCACAGTTTGATAGGGGGATTGGCGACTCAGAAGTGTCAATATGTGTGTGTGTGTTTCGCCCTGTCAAGGACTGGCGCCCCCACCAGGGTCTGTTCCCACCCTGCGCCCAATGAACCAGGGTAGGCTCACGACCAACCGCAACCCTGAACTGGATAAGCGCTTACAGATAATGAATAAACATGTGTCTGAACCATGTGTGTTTCCTTGTGCTCCAATCAGGGTGTCCATTAGTAACCAGAAAAATATTTATTCATGGTTTTTAAAGTCCTGTGTGCTGTTCATATTCCTTTATCGCAGATTTATCTGTGAGTCTGTAATAACAAACAAGGCGAAAAACAGGCTACATTCAGGTTGTACAGGAAAAGGTTTTCAATTTCGTACACTTCCTTTGGGTCATCATCTCATTTCTGAGAAACATGTATTAACTGTGGTGAAAAGGGCGGTCTCAGGTTCGTGTGAACAAATGTGAACGTGTCGTTTGGCTTTCCTCAGGGCCTTTGTCTGTGACGTTGATCTGGTTTCACTTCAGGTTTCATATTATGTTTAGTTTGATTTGAAGGTCATCAGAAAGATGTGAGACTCAGTTTCTTAAAAAAATAGTCTTTATTAATTATATATCTTTTATTTTATTATACTTTTAATGTCAGCATGTTGTGACAGGGATGGCCTTTGTGAAAGTGACAGGACGTACCCTCCTCTTTTAAAGAATTGACTCAAGAGTGTGCTGCTGAGAAGGAGGCGTCTTTTTCAGAAATGAATGTAGCATGCATAATTAAGATGGGGATAATTCTGCTTTAGATTTTTGTATAAGAGTCCTCATTCATCAAACCTGTGTAATGGTTAAATCAGATCATAAAATGCCTGTGCACAAGTTTCAAAGACTATTTTAGTATTGATCAGGTTCGTCTTTGTTTCTGATACAACTGTTATAATTTGAATATTACGATTTAACAAACAAACCTTCACTTGTTTCACACGAACGTTTTGTGAACTGGACGATGAATCGTTCTGAAAGTTGTTCAGTGCAAACGTTCAAAACTGCTCTAGTTTGATGAATGAGTGACAGTGTGATTAGCAGAATTACTTCTGCGCTATGTATTTTTGCGCTTGGTATTTTTGCACCTAGGCTCCGCCTACTGTAGCAAAGTGTTATTCACTTTTACAGCACTCTTCTGAAATCAAGTCACACCCAACCCCCACTCTTGTGAGTAAAAATGCATACCAATATTTAATAATAACCATAATATTAATAATAATAACTAGGCACACAAAGTAGTGGAGAAGAGTTCCGTTGGTCGATATTAGCAGGTGCTAACAGCAGGGATACACCATCTGTTAGCAGCAAACTGGAAGTCCTTGGGGTCTCTTTCCACCTACAAAAGTTACATAGTGCAGTTTCTGCTATGCAGAGCCAAGAGTAGCAACGACATTATTACAGGTAGGTGGAGCTATAAACTTTTGTGGAAGGACTTGACTCCAAAGCAGATTTCGCCAGCTATGAAAAGGTTTTTCTAAAGTTGCAAAGCTGTATATCTAACAAAATCTGACACCGTGGCTTAACACGTATGCTCTAACAGCCATGTTTCTAGAAGAATCCCGTTTGTTTTTGTTACAAACTGTGTGCTAAAAATGTAGAATATCCCTGTGTCCAAAAATAATAAATGAGGCAATAAGTTTTGTTATTGTCACTGGGGGCTGCTTTGTTATAACTTAGCGGCCTAGCGGAGACCACAGTCTGTTTATCCTACAGTGTTAATGTAAGAGAGTGGTCAGCATGCCCACAGCACTCTCCCCAGAACATCCTGCGGTCCTTTAGAGAGCTCATTTGCTCTCTTTGCTCACTGCTGTTTATAAGTAACAAATGTGTGAATTTAATGCTGCCGGCCATGCCACTGCATAGGATGCATTAATTGGGACCCTGGAGATTGGATAATTGCAGAGGCCCAAACTGCAGTGACAATTAATTGCGCAACCACGTGTGGAGCTGAGAGATAGTGTCGTGCAGGCGCCAAACATTTTATGAACCCCACATGCAGAAGTTTAGAAAGCGCATTCAAATGGATTCATTTGCATATCACCTCATTGTGAGTTGTTTTTTTTAGTGACACATGCAAATGAGTTGGCCTTGTAACTGCAGCTGCTCTAGCATGCTGTGACATTTTCAGGGTTTGTTCTTAATCAGAATGGTCTAGTTGTTTCCTTATTTGCAAAAAGCACTTCAGAGATTGCTAGGACATGTGATTTGTCATCAAATCACAGAGGCACATCTGCATATCAGAAAAAAGCTGTATATAAAACATACACTATTTTTGTTAAACTTTAGTGATGGCTATAACTTTTACATACTGAGCTATAACTTTTTGATCAGTGCTCCGGCTCCTCCATCACACACACATGCTCAGTGCTGGGGGCTTTATCCATGGTTTGCAGCTGATGCCACTGTGTATAGTAGCTGCCACATTGAGTTTCTTTTGTTAGATGCTAATGTGGCTAACCGAGTTTTATAATTTTTTATCCTCATAATGCAACCCAGTGGGATCCCTTACCCCCCTGTTGCAAAGAGGTGATGGCTTTCTGTGCTTCTGAGTGCTGTGAGTCTCTCTCCAGTGCTGCTGTGTATGAGATAAATCTGTACACCTTTCCCATTTGTTTACATTAGTGCTGTGAAATCAGACAATCGGTGCCCATGCCCAAAAAAAATTGTGACTGTAACCCTAATAGCATACCCCTTTGACGACACTTGGCATTGGGTGACCATAAGCTCAGAGCATCCAGTTTTATTTACAGTGTAGGTGTCTGGACATGATATTTCTTTGATCCTTTTCTTCATACAAGGTGTATTCATCTATCATTAAAATAAATAAATAAATAAATTGATTGAAAATATACCAGAGCATTATGACATTGACACTGATCAGACCTGTCTTTGTATTATCTCTCAGGGCTGAGGTAACCTGTTGAAATCATTGTACAGTCAGCTGTCATAAGAACAGGGACATAACGGCATTGACGATGACTGTCATGAATGACCTGTCCCTGCTCCGGAAGGCTACAGTGTCTTGGCACGCCTACGGATTTTACATAACCTCTGTCTCACAGCTTCTCTGGGAGGCCCCTTGACTGCACTTGGCCTGCGGTAGCTGAAGGGCACAGTGTTATATAAGCTGATTTGGTTGCAATGCTCTGTAATCCGGCCCACTCCCTACACCCCACCCCCACCCCCCACCCCCCTCTCCACATCCCCAGGGGTCAGTGAGCATTCGAGCACCCTGCCCTCCATTAGACCCAGGGGTCCATCTGTGGGCGGAGGCTTTTCCTGTCACTTTTGTTTCTTGTCACTCGACATAGATGTAGAAAAAGGAAGGGAAAGAGAGGCTGAGGTTTCCAAAAATAAGCCAGGACTTTGTTGTCAGTCTGGATCATAGTATTTCTACGGACAACTTCGCAGAGGAGAGGGATGGTGTGTGGGGGGGTTGCGCCTGGCGAGGGTTCACATGCCTCCTTCTGTAACCTGCGGCGACTGCACTTGTCTCTTTCTGTCGACCGGGAGGGCGCAGAAGTGTCGTTTCCTGGGACGAGGCTAGAGATGCTCACCCGTACGCCGCTTAGTTTTCGCACAATTTAATGCCTCGTTTATGAGCGATTAGACAGGAATGGGACTTAGCACAGTCTGGACAGGCTGATGGGGGTAGGTCATGTGACTAAGCCTTCCGCCTGGCCTTCTTAGGGGGCGGAAACGCTCATGAAACATGAAGAAGAACTGACCTTAATTCCAGGACAGTACAAGGGGCGAAGAACCAAGCTCACTGACCCAGAAAACGTGTTTGTTGTGTTTGTTCTGCTAAACAGAACTCATTTCATACTGGTTCTGAAGCTTTCCTCTGTGATTAGTCCACATTTCTCATGGTTGCTTGCATCACTACATGGTGGGAAAGTTCCACTTCATGTTCTTTTGCTTATTTGGGGTTTTGCTTCATTTTGACAGATACATTATACGTTATGTTTACAAAAGTGTTTACTCACCCATCCAAATCATTGAATTCAGTTGTTCAAATCACTTCCATGGCCACAGGTGCATAAAACCAAGTGCTTAGGCACGCAGACTGCTTCTACAAATGTTTGTGAAAGAATGGTTGGCTCTCAGGAGCTCAATGAATTCCAGCGTGGCATTGTGATAGGATGCCAGCTGTGCAACAAGTCCAGTCATGGAATTTACTCTCTAATGAATATTCCACAGTCAACTGTCAGTGGTATTATAACAATGTGGAAGCGATTGGGAACGACAGCAACTCGGCCACAAACTAGTAGGCCATGTAAAATGACAGAGCGAGGTCAGGGGATTCTGATGGGCATAGTGCGCAGAAGTCTCAAACTTTCTGCAGAGTCAGTTGCTACAGACTTCCAAATTTCATGTGGCCTTCAGTTTAGATCAAGAACATTGCGTAGAGAGCTTCATGGATGGGTTTCCAGCTGTTTTTTAGGTTAGATATTTCAATGTTTTTGTCCTCTCCTGCTCTTACTTCTTAACACTGATCTAAAACAAAGGTCCTCAACCTATTCCACGTCAAGACCCACTGGTTTCTCACCAAGATGCTTGAAAGACATTGTTGCAGAGCACATGTTAACATTGTGTTCTACTTGAAACCTTTTATATTTCCCTTTTTCTGTTTCCATGTTGATTATATTTTTAATACAGAGTGCCATCGTCTTCCCATTTCGGAAAACTTAGACCTCTATCAGTGTAGGCTGAAGGACCACCGAAGCTTGCATTGTCACCACGCCATTGTCCCAAAGGCTGAGAGGGACGTTGCTCTCATTCATTCTTACAGTTCTAGACACCGAGAACGAATACCCACTCCCTCATTCACAATGGCCTACTCTGTTATTATAATGTTGGTGTTTGATGGGATGTCTGGTCCCTGGAGTCCCTGCCCAAGTGCAGTTTAGTGTGCTATAGCTGTGAGTGTTTATTGGAAGGATCACAAACTTCACACCGGTTCGTTTGGTTTTCAGTACTTTTATTAAGTAAACGAAAGCATTAAAATTATACTTGTCTTTGCGATGTTGTCTTTAGGCGATGTAATGACCCAGAACCAAGGTTGCACAGACTGTCCAGGCCTGCAGATTGTGGCCTCTCGTTAACCTACCAAAGTTCTCTGTATTCCAGGCAAACGTTTCGGACTGTTTATAATGTGTTCATCTGCATTAACCCCCCGGCACTGCAGCCATTAAACGTGTTGGAGTCGTGCCATGGCAGAGGCTAAAATAGAGACACTAGAGACGCTATCCTCCTCGCAGCGGCCGGCCCACACAGTGCTAGGCTCGTGAGGCGGGCCCAGAGGAAGACCGAGAGGAGGGCTCCCTACTTCCCTTCTTATTTCACATGTTTACAGAGCTCTCTGTCTGCCTCCCGCCCCTGAATACACAAAATGATAGGAGGGAAGATGAAGACGCTGGAGGCGCGACGATGCTCTGAGACCGAGCACCCACGCACACACATTTTGGCCACACATATCTCACTCTTTTGCCTTCTCTCACTCTCTCAGACCATCTCCTCTCCCTCCTTTTTTCATGGGGACCCATAGAGTACGATGCAGAACTGATGGATTAGATGGAAAGACACGCTTTTTTTTCTTTTCTTTTCTTTTTTCTTATTTGGCGATATGTTAGAATATCTTCAGAAGGTTGCATTCGCAGAGCTAAAGCACTGTGTAGCATTTACATAATCCTGCATTTAAAGCATCATGGGAATGGTGCCCTATGTTGGCATGACCTCACATAGTCAACTTGGCACATGTCGGGAGTCATACATGGTCTTTTGTATGTGTCCTATATTTGGTTTATGTTCTGTTACAGTTACTGCAGCCTGATGAGGATGGAATCAAATATGGTGTCTTTTCAGAACAACGTCAAATGAAATCTTGCAACGAAGAACAGAGCAGATATTTCCAGTGCTTAGAAAGAGGTTTTGCGGGTCTAATTCCTGCCTCAGGCCACTGTCTATGAGGAGTGTGGTGTGTTCTCCTTGTGTCTGTGTGGGTTTCCTCCGGGTGACTGTCTGTGAGGAGTGTGGTGTGTTCTCCCTGTGTCTGCGTGGGTTTCCTCCGGGTGACTGTCTGTGAGGAGTGTGGTGTGTTCTCCCTGTGTCTGCGTGGGTTTCCTCCGGGTGACTGTCTGTGAGGAGTGTGGTGTGTTCTCTCTGTGACTGTGAGGGTTTCCTCCGGGTGACTGTCTGTGAGAAGTGTAGTGTGTTCTCTCTGTGTCTGCGTGGGTTTCCTCCGGGTGACTGTCTGTAAGGAGTGTGGTGTGTTCTCTCTGTGTCTGCGTGGGTTTCCTCCGGGTGACTGTCTGTGAGGAGTGTGGTGTATTCTCCCTGTGTCCGCGTGGGTTTTCTCCGGGTGACTGTCTGTGAGGAGTGTGGTGTGTTCTCCCTGTGTCTGTGTGGGTTTCCTCCAGGCGCTCTGGAATTTTCCCACAGACTTAAGTTAAGATGTTAGGCAGGTGGAGTGGCTGTGTCCACAGGGTGAGTGTGTGAAATTGTCCACAGGCGTTAATTTATCTCTATCCATACATCACTTTGTCATATGGCATTTCTAAATGACGTTGCCAGTTTTATTAAGTGTGTCTGTTTCAAGCTGTTTTGACTCCTCTGCTGTCCTTCCAGTACCTGGAGTGAGATTCCTCTGGCTGGTGAACACACACCGGCTCTAGTCTGGACCGACCTGGACTGGGTGGCGGTGGGCACAGGGGGTGCCAAGAGCCAGATCCTAGGAAGCTCTGTGGCAGCCGTTTCTCTCTTCATTTCATCTCACTCAGCTCTATGTGATCCCCTCAGTGTCTGTCTGTCTGCATTCTCTCAGTGTTTGTGCTCTCTCTCTCTCTCTCTCGTGGCCTACTGATCAAAGCCCTTCAAGCTTCTCTCTCTGTGCTCATTACCCAGCATGCCTTGCACATGTGACAGCATCTGTGAGAGGCTCATGCTGAGTGCCTGAGCCTGAAGGACCTGAACTGGTTCAGTCCTCCTCTCCCTCTCCCTCCTTTTCTCGTTCTGACGGTATAGGGACCTGGGGCCTTCAGTCCGAGGACAGGGGGGATGCAGGGGCTGTATATAGCTGACAGGACCGACATAGATAGCAGAGCTAACTGAGCCAGTGTGCCGGAGCAGAGGACATTCTCCCTGCAACAAGATCTAGGCTCTGGGCTTCGGTGACATTCTGCATGTCTTTAGTATCCGTGCTTTGCTTTTAATTTAGACATGGGTCTGCCTGGGGCTTCCTGTTTTGCTGTAGCTTTTGTTAGTTTGCTGCTCATTGATTGAGGCTTGTACTGTATTAAAGCTGGGATATTGACGTGATTGTGCTTCCACTGTTGAAACAGACTGGTGGAGTTACCTTTGGTCAGTGTTTACATTTGATTTCATGTTCAGTGTCGTCATCAAGTCTAAACACGTCAAAACCACAGACACAGTGTTTTCCTTGGACCCGAGTCGCTCGGTCGGACTCTTTCTTTAGGTTCTCCTCCATGCTGCTTCCACATGGCTTATCGGATAGGGCAGAATCACATGATCAAACGGTAGTGTGGTTTTAAGCGGACGGTACATGAACACACAGTGGAGGACATATGAACAGGATTAACAAAAAAAGGAGGGAAAGGATTACATGAAAAAATAACTGCATGATATAATCAATATTACATCGATAAGGAGTTCTTAACATTAGTTGTGATTTATTTTCGATTAAGGCGGCATGGTGCAACAGGTAGTGAGATTGTCACACAGGTGCAGGGTCCTGGGGGTTGTGGGATCGAGCCCCACTCCAGGTGACTGTCTGTGAGGAATTTGGTGTGTTCTCCCAGTGTCTGCGTGGGTTTCCTCCAGGTGCTTCGGTTTCCACCCACGGTCCAAAAACACGTTGGTAGCTGACTTGGCGACTCAAAAGTGTCCATAGGTGTGAGTCTGAGTGAATGTGTGAGTGTGTGTGACAGACTGGCGCCCCCTGCAGGTTGTGTTTCCACCTTGCGCTTAGTGATTTAGGGTGGGCTTGACGTGGATAAGAGGTTTCAGATGATGAATGAATGTACGTTAGATGTATCTTGATGTGAGCCACAAATGTAGTAGTAGTGGTAGTAGTAGTAGTAGTAGTCGTAGAAGTCATAAATATTGTATAAATTAATCAATTCTGTACTTTTTTCCCCAATATCAGTGTTAATTATGGGAAGTTGCAGATAAAATAAGTGATGAAGGATGCAGGAAAGTCCTTTATTCTTGTTAAAATGTAGTGGAACCCAAAACAACCAGGATCACCTTGGTCTGGACTTCCATGTGTTTAAACTTCTTTACCGTAATTATAACAGTTACGTTTTGGAAAGTAAAATGAAAACGAACATTTGGAGCTCATAGACACGTAACACATGTTCCACATTGCAGTTCTAAATCAGGATTAACGGAAAGAACGGTTCTGATGGCATTCCCAGGGGCTGTAGAGAGTTGTGCCACTCGGGCAGCGCTGTCCAGATTATGATTGCGTATAATTATATTTCTTTTCCGGCTCTGCATATGTCACACTCAACAGTGCGCACCATGGAGTCTTCATTGTTGCCGTATAACGTTCCGCACATTACAATGGCCTGCACTTCATACTGGCTTTCTCACGAGCACGCACACCGTCACGGTCGGGTGCATTTTAATATGGTGTGGATAGGCGGGGGATTACTGCTTTGAAATAACCGTCTAATGCGGCTTATCAATAAAAGTGAAATTGGCTAAGGTTCTGTGTTTGCAATCGCCAACAGTAATCAAAGCGCAGTGTGAGGTTTTTTTTTCTTTCCTCAATTTTCATTTGGAGAAATAGATAAACAGATAAAGGGGTTATAACTGGCCGGCCGAGTTCATCCAAAGCAGACCACTTTCTTTTGCGAAACGATGCTATGAATACGATTTGCTCATGCCATTACGTAAATATTCCCTCTGCAGTTTTTCCAGCTCAGGCTCTGCCATGTGGGTGCTCTACTACCTAAGAGCACCCACGCAAGGCCGGATTACACCCTGGAGGGGGCACCAGTCCTTCACAGGGCAACACACACTCACACATTCACTCACACACTCACAGCTACGGACACTTTTGAGTCGCCAATCCACCTACCAATGTGTATTATTGGACTGTGGGAGGAAACAGGAACACCCGGAGGAAACCCACACAGACACAGGGAGAACACACCAACTCCTCACAGACAGTCACCCGGAGGAAACCCACGCAGACACAGGGAGAACACACCACACTCCTCACAGACAGTCACCCGGAGGAAACCCACGCAGACACAGGGAGAACACACCACACTCCTCACAGACAGTCACCCGGAGGAAACCCAAGCAGACCCAGAGAGAACACACCACACTCCTCACAGACAGTCACCTGGAGGAAACCCACGCAGACACAGAGAGAACACACCACACTTCTCACAGACAGTCACCCGGAGGAAACCCACGCAGACACAGAGAGAACACACCACACTCCTCACAGACAGTCACCCATAGGAAACCCATGCAGACACAGGGAGAACACACCACACTCCTCACAGACAGTCACCCGGAGGAAACCCACGCAGACACAGAGAGAACACACCATACTCCTCACAGACAGTCACCTGGAGGAAACCCAAACACAGACACAGGGAGAACACTGGTGTTTAGACTGTAGTGTCAAATACAGATGGAGATGCCTAAAGCTGAATGAGTTCCTCTGAACACAAACAGCCTGACGGCACGGCATAAAGCAAATACACATCTGAAGAGTCCGTCCCAATCTCACTTTTCCCTGCTAAGCTGACAGATCCGGATGAGGATTATGACAAGTCTATTTTTTTCCCAGACTCCGCTACTTGATTGCTTCATCGTGGCCGCGGCGCAGTAATACCGGGTGAAAAGGCAGGGAAAAGACGTCCTTCCTAATCATTTCTGATTCTTGTCAAGCAGGGATGAGGCGAAAAGACTGTGGGCTTTGAGGTGGGAGTGCCCCCAGCATCGTTTTAGTTGGACTTTTGAAAAGTGATTGTCACATGTCACTCGTCCCTCAGAACTTCCTCATGTGTGTCGTCGGCCAGCTCTGAAACGCTGGTGGCAGCTGGGTATCGTTTCTATTTTAAGCACTTCTCGATTTCATTTTCCAAAGCGATCTAAGCAAAGCAATTAGGGCGCAATTTTCTTCCTTCATTAGCACGTACCAGCGTGCCGCGACTCGACTCCAGCAGAACATCAATCACACGTTTTAATTCTGATGTTAATATCACACAGACTACATCAGAGGTCCCTGAAGAATGAGACGTGGGGGTTGGTGGAGGGGGTGTGTGTGGCGCTCTTTAACTGCCGCTCAAAGCTCAGAGTGGGAGAACAATGGAAATGGCTTTTATTGTCTTAAGTGGAGATGCACTGCTTCTAGAATACAGGGTTTTGATTGGAGGTCCCAAATTCTTTACGCTGCTGCTTAGGCCCGTCCTTGGCTTTAAACCCTTGGCTCCAGACCCAGTCGTGGCGGTGTCGGTAGAGGTTTAGATGCTTGTTTAAGGCTCAGGAGGCTTTCACACCTGCTTTTGGTGCAGATTTAAAAAAACAAACAAACAATGTTCTCTTTAGTTTAGTGTTTTCTTGAAAGGTGTGAATTCTGGCCCAAGTTCCTTCCTCGTTAGAGCTCGGCCATGGCCTGCCAAATTTATGAGTCTTGGTCTGCTTCCAAGTGAACCCTCTCATAGTTTGTTCCTGGTGGATACTCTCCAAATAAAATATTCAACATAAGACTGTGCTTTCCTCGTCTTGCAGCAGTGCGTCTGCGCTGCATTGTCTCTGTCATCTGCCTGTGTTTGTTTGTTCTTATTGCACAAGCTGCTGCTAGCGATGACAGGTGAACAATAGAAGCGTAGACTCTGAATTAATTTTGCTCGTGTTGATTGACTAAACTGTGGCACGGAGGCGCAACAGGTCTGTGTAGGTTTCTCCTGTACGCCAAAACAGGCTGCTAGGTGGACTGGCTGTGTGTAACTGTCCACAGTGTGTGTGCGTGTGTGTGTGTGTGTGAGTGACTGGGTGAGTGTCCACAGATGTGTGTGTGTGTATGTGAGAGTTGCTGGGTGAGTGTGTGAAACTGTCCACAGCTGTGAGTGTGTGAGTGACTGGGTGAGTGTCTGTGGCTGTGAGTGACTGGGTGAGGATGTGAAATTTTCTTTAGGTGTGTGTGTGTGTGTGCGTGACTGGGTGAGTGTATGAAACTCTCCACAGGTGATTGTGTGTATGTTTGTGTCTGAGAGAGAGAGAGTGAGTGATTGTGTGAGTGTGTGAAATAGGTGTGTGAGTGACTGGATGAGTGTTTGAAATTGTCCACAGACGTGTGTGTATGTTTGTGTGTATGTGAGAGAGAGTGTGGGACTGAGTGAGTGTGTGAAATTGTCCACATATGTTTGTGTGTAAGAGTGAGTGAGTGAGTGAGTGAGTGACTGACTGACTGACTGAGTGAGTGACTAGGTGAGTGTGTGAAATTGTCCACAGCTGTTTGAGTGAGTGAGTGAGTGAGTGAGTGAGTGAATGAATGAATGAATGACTGGGTGAGTGACTGTGTGAGTGTGTGAAATTGTCCACAGATGTTTGTGTGTGAGAGTGAGTAAGTGAGTGAGTGACTGAGTGAGTGTGTGAAATTGTCCACAGATGTGAGTGAGTGAGTGAGTGACTGACTGACTGACTGGGTGAGTGTGTGAAATTGTCCACAGCTGTTTAAGTGAGTGAGTGAGTGAATGAATGAATGACTGGGTGAGTGACTGGTTGAGTGTGTGAAATTGTCCACAGATGTTTGTGTGTGAGAGTGAGTGAGTGAGTGAGTGACTGACTGGGTGAGTGTGTGAAATTGTCCACAGCTGTTTGAGTGAGTGAGTGAGTGAATGAATGAATGACTGGGTGAGTGACTGGTTGAGTGTGTGAAATTGTCCACAGATGTTTGTGTGTGAGAGTGAGTGAGTGAGTGAGTGACTGACTGGGTGAGTGACTGAGTGAGTGTGTGAAATTGTCCACAGATGTGAGTGAGTGAGTGACTGACTGACTGACTGACTAACTGACTGGGTGAGTGTGTGAAATTGTCCACAGCTGTTTGAGTGAGTGAATGAATGAATGACTGGGCGAGTGTGTGAAATTGTCCACAGATGTGAGTGAGTGAGTGTGTGTGTGTGTTTGAGAGAGTGAATGAATGACTGGGTGAGTGTGTGAAATTGTTCACAGATGTTTGTGTGAGTGAGTGAGTGAGTGAGTGAATGAATGAATGACTGGGTGAGTGACTGGTTGAGTGTGTGAAATTGTCCACAGATGTTTGTGTGTGAGAGTGAGTGAGTGAGTGAGTGAGTGAGTGACTGACTGGGTGAGTGACTGAGTGAGTGTGTGAAATTGTCCACAGATGTGAGTGAGTGAGTGAGTGACTGACTGACTGACTGACTGGGTGAGTGTGTGAAATTGTCCACAGATGTTTGTGTGTGAGTGAGTGAGTGAGTGTGTTTGAGAGAGTGAATGAATGACTGGGTGAGTGTGTGAAATTGTCCACAGATGTGAGTAAGTGAGTGTGTGTGTGTTTGAGAGAGTGAATGAATGACTGGGTGAGTGTGTGAAATTGTCCACAGATGTTTGTGTGTGAGAGTGAGTCAGTGAGTGAATGAATGACTGGGTGAGTGTGTGAAATTGTCCACAGATGTGTGATTGAGTGAGTGTGTTTGAGAGAGTGAATGAATGACTGGGTGAGTGTGTGAAATTGTCCACAGA
Organism: Hoplias malabaricus; assembly: GCF_029633855.1. Taxonomy (NCBI): domain Eukaryota; kingdom Metazoa; phylum Chordata; class Actinopteri; order Characiformes; family Erythrinidae; genus Hoplias; species Hoplias malabaricus. The sequence goes on along the minus strand of NC_089806.1, from coordinate 39,062,637 downwards.
TGTGAGTGAGTGAGTGAGTGTGTGTGTGTTTGAGAGAGTGAATGAATGACTGGGTGAGTGTGTGAAATTGTCCACAGATGTTTGTGTGTGAGAGTGAGTGAGTGAGTGAGTGAGTGAGTGAGTGAATGAATGACTGGGTGAGTGTGTGAAATTGTCCACAGGTGTTTAAGTGAGTGAGTGAGTGAATGAATGAATGAATGAATGACTGGGTGAGTGTGTGAAATTGTCCACAGATGTGAGTGAGTGAGTGACTGACTGACTAACTGACTGGGTGAGTGTGTGAAATTGTCCACAGCTGTTTGAGTGAGTGAATGAATGAATGACTGGGCGAGTGAGTGAGTGTGTGTGTGTTTGAGAGAGTGAATGAATGACTGGGTGAGTGTGTGAAATTGTTCACAGATGTTTGTGTGAGTGAGTGAGTGAGTGAATGAATGAATGACTGGGTGAGTGACTGGTTGAGTGTGTGAAATTGTCCACAGATGTTTGTGTGTGAGAGTGAGTGAGTACGTGAGTGACTGACTGGTCGAGTGACTGAGTGAGTGTGTGAAATTGTCCACAGATGTGAGTGAGTGAGTGACTGACTGACTGACTGACTGACTGACTGGGTGAGTGTGTGAAATTGTCCACAGCTGTTTGAGTGAGTGAGTGAGTGAATGAATGAATGACTGGGTGAGTGTGTGAAATTGTCCACAGATGTTTGTGTGTGAGTGAGTGAGTGAGTGTGTTTGAGAGAGTGAATGAATGACTGGGTGAGTGTGTGAAATTGTCCACAGATGTGAGTAAGTAAGTGTGTGTGTGTTTGAGAGAGTGAATGAATGACTGGGTGAGTGTGTGAAATTGTCCACAGATGTTTGTGTGTGAAAGTGAGTCAGTGAGTGAATGAATGACTGGGTGAGTGTGTGAAATTGTCCACAGGTGTGTGATTGAGTGAGTGTGTTTGAGAGAGTGAATGAATGACTGGGTGAGTGTGTGAAATTGTCCACAGATGTGAGTGAGTGAGTGAGTGTGTGTGTGTTTGAGAGAGTGAATGAATGACTGGGTGAGTGTGTGAAATTGTCCACAGATGTTTGTGTGAGTGAGTGAGTGAGTGAGTGAGTGAGTGAGTGAGTGAGTGAGTGACTGACTGACTGACTGACTGGGTGAGTGACTGAGTGAGTGTGTGAAATTGTCCACAGATGTTTGTGTGTGAGAGTGAGTGAGTGAGTGAGAGAGTGTGTGTGTGTGTGTGAAATTCTCCACAGATGTGTGAGTGAGTGAGTGAGTGTGTGTGTGTGTGAAATTCTTCACAGATGTTTGAGTGAGTGAGAGTGTGTGTGTGTGTGTGTGTGTGTGAAATTCTCCACAGATGTTTGAGTGAGTGAGTGAGAGAGTGTGTGTGTGTGAAATTCTCCACAGATGTTTGAGTGAGTGAGTGAATGAGTGTGTGTGTGTGTGTGTGTGTGAAATTCTCCACAGATGTTTGAGTGAGTGAGAGTGTGTGTGTGTGTGTGTGTGTGAAATTCTCCACAGATGTTTGAGTGAGAGTGTGTGTGTGTGTGAAATTCTCCACAGATGTTTGAGTGAGTGAGTGAGTGAGTGTGTGTGTGTGTGTGTGAAATTCTCCACAGATGTTTGAGTGAGAGTGTGTGTGTGTGTGAAATTCTCCACAGATGTTTGAGTGAGTGAGTGAGTGAGTGTGTGTGTGTGTGTGTGTGAAATTCTCCACAGATGTTTGAGTGAGAGAGTGTGTGTGTGTGTGAAATTCTCCACAGATGTTTGAGTGAGTGAGTGAGTGAGTGTGTGTGTGTGTGTGTGTGTGAAATTCTCCACAGATGTTTGAGTGAGAGAGTGTGTGTGTGTGAAATTCTCCACAGATGTTTGAGTGAGTGAATGAGTGAGTGTGTGTGTGTGTGTGTGTGTGAAATTCTCCACAGATGTTTGAGTGAGAGAGTGTGTGTGTGTTTGAAATTCTCCACAGATGTTTGAGTGAGTGAGTGAGTGAGTGAGTGTGTGTGTGTGTGAAATTCTCCACAGATGTTTGAGTGAGTGTGTGTGTGTGTGTGTGTGTGTGTGTGAAATTGTCCACAGATATTAATTTGCTGAAGTTCAATAACCAATAGATCACAAAGCTGTAATGATTTTGAAATGACTCCAGCTTCTGTAAAGGTTTCTTGTTGTTACTCTTTTCCCGGAGTGTAACCAGGTGCAGATTATTTATTTTTGTGGGAAACCAAATGCAGAAATAGAAACATTTTGCGCATTAGTGTTTAGATCAAATTGTTCTTATGATGGCCTCCAATGATGTTATTAATATTAACTGGATGTCTTTATGTGCTTCATGCCTTATATACGAGTCTCTGTCCAGTTCTCTCTCTCCCTCTCTCTCTCTCTGTGGGTGATTTCATCCGCTCTGACGTCCCCTCCTCCTGCACTCTTCCTCTGGTTAGTGATTTTTGCTGCAGCTGAGAATGCAGCCCTGGGCAGTGTTTTTGTGGCCCACGTGCCCGGGGAGGCGCATGGGTCCACACTGGCTTCCTTTCCTCCGCAGCCCCCCTTCCGAAAAAGAGAAGGAAATATCTCTCTTTTTTCCTCTTTCCTGCTTATTTTCCTCCATTTTGTCTCTCTGTCTTGCTTTTATTCTCTTTCCCCGTTACCTGTGTCTCAGTTTATTCTTCCTTTTCTTCTCTCTCTCTCTCTCTCTCTCTCTCTCTCTCTCTCTCTCTCTCTCTCTCTCTCTCCCGCTCCCAGCGCTCTCTCCCTCTTTCTAATTCAATTTGAATCTAGAAGCAATTTCATTGTGAAAGCAAGTTTGTTCCACTTTCTCCAATTATTTTCCAATTCCAGCCGCAGCCATGGCCCCATTATTAAAGCAACAGGGTGATTTGGACACGGCACTTTCTCAGCTCCTCGTGCGCTGAGACGGGAGGAGAGAGGGAGAGAGAGGTGAGAGGGTGTTGGGGGTGGGGGAGGCGGAGGAAGGATGAGCCCTGTAATGGATTCCATGTGTAATATCTGCCGTTTTGTTAACTGCGGGTTCGTAAAGAGGAGCCGGGAGGGAATTGACTTTGGCTTGAGTGGCTTTCATGAATAGGCAAAGTTTGCTTGCTGTCTGTTTCATTATCTGCTGTAATTTCAGCGCATGTAAAGTGGTTACTTCAGACCTGGCTAACTCAATAGCGTACACACATGCGTGGAATTTTAATATCATTTTGGATTAGCCACTCGGGGACTAGTAAACACTGGGGCTTTTCTCCTTTTAAATAGAAGGGGATTCGACTCCACGTGCTGAGACTTCTCAGCACTGATAACACTAATCTAAATACACCTACATTTATTTACAAATAAATAACAGCTTGATGTTTCCGCAGCTGTTAGAAGATCTTCATACTCAAACACTCTGGTATCTGCTGCTAATTATCTTCATTTAATTGCTTTTTCTTGTTTTATGTTTAATGAAAAGCCAAAAAACCAAAGGATTTAAGGCACGTATGACTCCTGATGGGTTATCGCCTGGAAAGACATTCGTTATTTGTGGATACACTGTGGAGCAGGACCGCTTTTGTGTCTCTTAAATAGCTTTTAAGTGACTGACAGATACAGATAAAGGTGCACGTAGACGTAAAAGTCTAGGAAAGTAGGTTCCCGCCTGAAAGGGGATCTGAACCCTTGGGGTTAACATTTATACACATCGGGTTCTTTAAATTCTTCGTTTCTTTTGTTAAATCATACCTTTAAACTCAAAATTTAGACATCAATCCGTCAGTTATAATCGTACAGTTTCCGTGAAGTAGAGGAAAGATATTTGTTTATGTATTTAACGAGTGTTTGGACTTTTAAAACCCTCCCTGTTACTGTTAACAACCCACCCTTCGCATTAAACAGTCGTTCTACAATGTTTTTCAGCTGGAACTACATGTGATATCCTACTAGTTTCTTTAATAGATTAATTCCTAAGCTGTGATTTAGCGTCAGTAAATTTTACTCGGATGTGGACGTGAATAATACATGTACTGTACGTAAGAAACACTTGATATATTGTGTCACCTACAGGCCCAGTCTAATACATGGAAATAATAATAAAAAAATACTTTTAACTTACACACCGTAAGAAAATGATATGTTTAGGCTCCTAGTCTAATAAATACGTTACAGTACATTAATGAAAAAAAAACGCAAAGTAGCGAATCCGCGAAAGATGAGCTGCAAAGTAGTGAGGGTTTGCTGTATATATATTTAAGCTTTTATTTATATTCTCAGTGAGTGTGGCGCTTGTATGAAGTTATATATAATCACAGTAAAAACAACACAATAATAATATGACACAAATACGAACTGTAAGATAATTTATTTTCTATGAAGTAGTAGGTGAGAGTGAGTTTGAAGAACAATGTTTTGTTCAGATTCTCCTTGATTTGCATGAATTTGTTACACATTATTTAAAATCATTATTTATTTATCGCTAAAACTAGGTACTGGGTGATAACCTCAAATAATACGGACTCCACGAGGAGAGATTTGGAGAAAGTTAAACAATACGTTCACACACAGAGTATCACACTGGAATAATGTTATTAGGTTTTATTCTAATGTTGGGTGTTATTTGTTGTTTGTTTGTTTTTGAGCAAATAATCACTTACTGCTCCGATAAATAGCTTTTCAAATCTCATACTCTCTGGTGCTAAAACTTTTACACAGTACCGTACGTACATAAACCCCAGACAAATAACTGTGTCATCCATTATACGGTCCAGCTGATATAGCTGTTTTGTTGTCAGTTAAAGGCTAAGCACCGCTTAATGGACCTCCATGAATATTTGACATTATTGTAGTTACTGACAGATATAAGTATGAATTAAAATGAAAATAGCAGCTTAATTTGCTTTAAAACTGACAATTTTATTAAATTGACGGAAAAACCCGAGCTCTCTACAGAAATTCTTCAACGTGACGTCACTAGTGGACAACAGCTGAACAACGCCGCGGTAAAACACCGTTATGACTGACTGTTATGACAGTATCTAGCTAAATAACCAACATTATTCATGACAATAGCCTAGCAATAAGCTAAACTCAAATGTAGAGGTACCGTTATTCTTGTAAATGTGATCGAAGTCGAACTCGAATTCATCCGACACTATAAACCTCCGTAATGCAGCTACGTAGCCGAGTATAATCTGAGCACCGAGTTTAGCGAGTCAAGCTAACGTTAACTAACACCAACTAAAACAGGCGAAGTGAGTGTCCTTACCCTGTTTACCTCCATGTTACAGAGGCTCTTGAACACCTTTCGTTGGTGTCCTTACATGCCCATATTGTTGGAAAAGCGCCAGTGAAATGAGCTACAGATAACGGAGTGAGCGGATGGTCCTTTCCAAAGTGCCCGTTTAAAGTGGACAAATTTAGTCCATTTTCTGGATATTTTGGGATCTTTGGGCCATTTGTGCACAGATGTCCCACTGTACATTGAATGATTGCAGCCAAAAACAACACACCTTTTCCTCATTTTGCATTAAATTAAGTGCAACTTCTAGAGTTGTTGTCCACCGTCTACGTCACAGGCAAGACGCCTATTAGAGTTTCCCAACACCGTTGGGGGGGGCACTTATTCCTTCAATTAGTAAGAAATAACATGTTTTCTGACTATCAATAAACACAATAAACACACAGTGTAAATCTGAAACAGGATAAAACGAATCATTCTGGTTTTGTGCTGCATCTTATGTGGAGTACAGATGTTAAACAAATAAAGATGAGGTTAAATGGATTTAAAAAATAAACAAGACAAACAATACACTGTGATATGAGTTTTGAGAAAATAAGAGAACAGAGCAAAAACAGCTAAAAACCCAGATTCTGCCACTCGCTCCTCACTCCTGGGTCGTGTATACATCACTCCTACGTGTATAGGTCTATTCCGGCCCACTTACACACTGGTGTGAAACCCAGGTGGTGTTTTTTCTTCTGCTGTCAGCTGGTAGCTTGCTGTAACCAATCTCCCCTCAGGTGAAGACATTTCAGTGACTACACGTTGGATCCGTGGCTGTGTCACACTCAAAGGTCAGCACTTTACAGAGGAAGAATGAGTGTAGAACGATGTTTACGGGTCAGCACCATCTCTCCCGAAGCTCCTATGTCGCTGTAGCTGTTATGTGGAGGGTCCTGCAGGACATTTTTTACATTAAGTGGGACTGGGGGTCATGTCTCTTGTCCGCTCATCCAGCTCCAACTCGTCGCCTGAGTACACACACTCCATGCATATGACTGCAAACGCGAGCTTTCCAGGGTGCATGCATGAGCGTGTCACGTGCAGCTGTCTTCTCACTGCTATGGGTGGAAATTGACCTCCATAAAACCTGTTTACACAGCTGTGTGCGGAGGGCCGTCAGCGACGGAGGCGGCATTTCTTTTCATGTTCTTGCCATGATGCCCTTGAGTGGCATTCGTTTATCGATTAACAGCAAAGCTGCATATTAATATCCTATTTCATAATTTATATTCTGGTGCACCCACGTTTGGCATGCTGTTGAGGTGACATTAGTATTCTGCTTTGTTTCCTGGAGGCACCATTGAAGATCTCTTGGTTGTTATTTATTTTTTTTATATTTGCCAAGCTTTTAACTTCGAAATGGATATTCACAGGTTATGTGTCTTTGGTTGCTTTTCAACTGCATGGTAATTACTCAACACGGTTCTACTCAGATTTTTTGCTCTTTCATTGATTCATTCATTATCTGTAACCCTTATCCAGTTCAGGGTCGTGGTGGATTTCAGCCTACCTGGAATCATTGGGCGCAAGGCGGGAATACACCCTGGAGGGGGCGCCAGTCCTTCACAGGGCAACACACACTCACACCTACGGACACTTTTTTGATTCGCCAATCCACCTTCCAATGTGTGTTTTTGAACCGGAGCACCCGGAGGAAACCCACAAAGACACAGGGAGAACACACCACACTCCTCACAGACAGTCACCCAGAGGAAACCCACAAAGACAGAGGGAGAACACACCACGCTCCTCACAGACAGTCACCCGGAGGAAACCCACAAAGACACAGGTAGAACACACCACGCTCCTCACAGACAGTCACCCAGAGGAAACCCACAAAGACACAGGGTGAACACACCACACTCCTCACAAACAGTCACCCGGAGGAAACCCACAAAGACACAGGGAGAACACACCACGCTCCTCACAGACAGTCACCCAGAGGAAACCCACAAAGACACAGGGAGAACACACCACGCTCCTCACAGACAGTCACCCAGAGGAAACCCACAAAGACACAGGGAGAACACACCACGCTCCTCACAGACAGTCACCCAGAGGAAACCCACAAAGACACAGGGAGAACACACCACGCTCCTCATAGACAGTCACCCAGAGGAAACCCACAAAGACACAGGGAGAACACACCACGCTCCTCATAGACAGTCACCCAGAGGAAACCCACAAAGACACAGGGAGAACACACCACGCTCCTCACAGACAGTCACCCAGAGGAAACCCACGCAGACACAGGGAGAACACACCACACTCCTCACAGACAGTCACCCGGAGGAAACCCACAAAGACACAGGGAGAACACACCACGCTCCTCACAGACAGTCACCCAGAGGAAACCCACACAGACACAGGGAGAACACACCACACTCCTCACAGACAGTCACCCGGAGGAAACCCACAAAGACACAGGGAGAACACACCACGCTCCTCGCAGACAGTCACCCAGAGGAAACCCACAAAGACACAGGGAGAACACACCACACTCCTCACAGACAGTCACCCAGAGGAAACCCACAAAGACAGAGGGAGAACACACCACACTCCTCACAGACAGTCACCCGGAGGAAACCCACAAAGACACAGGGAGAACACACCACGCTCCTCGCAGACAGTCACCCAGAGGAAACCCACAAAGACACAGGGAGAACACACCACACTCCTCACAGACAGTCACCCAGAGGAAACCCACAAAGACAGAGGGAGAACACACCACACTCCTCACAGACAGTCACCCGGAGGAAACCCACGCAGACACAGGGAGAACACACCACGCTCCTCACAGACAGTCACCCAGAGGAAACCCACAAAGACACAGGGAGAACACACCACACTCCTCACAGACAGTCACCCGGAGGAAACCCACACAGACACAGGGAGAACACACCACACTCCTCACAGACAGTCACCCGGAGGAAACCCACACAGACACAGGGAGAACACACCACACTCCTCACAGACAGTCACCCGGAGGAAACCCACGCAGACACAGGGAGAACACACCACACTCCTCACAGACAGTCACCCGGAGGAAACCCACGCAGACACAGGGAGAACACACCACACTCCTCACAGACAGTCACCCGGAGGAAACCCACGCAGACACAGGGAGAACACACCACACTCCTCACAGACAGTCACCCGGAGGAAACCCACGCAGACACAGGGAGAACACACCACACTCCTCACAGACAGTCAGGGAGCTGTTGTAGTGGAAAACGAACCAGGAACCAGGGAGTCAAATAGAGTAGGCACCATGCAGTGGATAAGTGCAGTTTGCTAGAACAGTACTAAACTCCAGCGCAAGTTAGAAAACCGCTGGAAAAGACACTGTCAGCGTCCATCTCTGGGGACACTTCACACATTCGATTGCAGACTTGATGCTTGTTGGTTGGCAACATAACACAGCGTAATGTACCATTCCTTTCAGGCACAGTACTTTCCCAAGCTGCTGCAGGTGGATTAGGCTACAAATGGTACACTGCTGAGAAATCTGTGTGCGAGTGCATGCTTTCGTCCTCCAGCTGCCTCTGGATGTGTGTGTTCTTCTCGTCACGCTACGACAGTCTAGTATCACCAACGGCTGCGTTTCCACTCGACTGAGTGCAGTTGCGAAAATAAATAGAGAAAAAAAATCTGAAACTGAAATGACTGTCCTGTATTTTTAAAAAATGAGGTTCTGACAATGGAGGACACACAGTGGAGCTGGGGCATTGTTCGGTGAAAATTAAATTACTCACAAACCAGTTGCCAGTGTTTGCATTTAACCTGAAATCAGCCGGATGGTGGCCTCGGCCAGTTGTTGAGTCGTGGAGTCGTCGGAGAGTTTATTAAAAATAAACTAGACTGAGTCATGCTCTTGAGAGGAGAGAGGGATCTATTTATTTATTCACTCTCACTCTCTCAGAGTCAGTAGGATTATGATAATAAAGAGAGTTATAACCTTCAATGCCCACTCCCTTCCAAAAAAACAAGGCATTTATGTCATGTACCAGTAATAAACAGGCAGTGTTAAACACACTGGATAAGCTGCAAAGTTATTAGCGTGTGAGTGGCAGGCTAATGTTTGCTTCCTAGAGATTCTAATGAGCAAAATACTTATTTTCCAATGGATAATTGGTTGTTAAATACAAAGAGGCAATACATTTATATCTAAGTCTTGTGCTAATAGCATCAGAGATCAGAGACTGCATTGTGTGGGAGGTTTCTATCATCTTTTTTTTTTAGCTTGAGTTGTTGGGTACTGTTTGTTTAAATGAATCATATGAATCAACAGATTCAGTATCATTGAGCTCTGTTCTGAGCAACTCTTAAAACTTTAAGAGAAAGCTTATTAGGTGTTAGTTTAAGCATGGCGTTCCATACCTAGCTTCAGTCTAGACCAGGCACCAGCTGTGCGCATTAAGAGCCAGGAATAACTGACGTATACATTGTTTGGATGAATCCCATTTCATGTCTAATGTGATTTTTTGAAATTTTTTTTCTCCCTAAAATCTGGTCTGAAATTCCTCCAACAATACAGTGTATTGTCCATTATCTGACCTTGAGGAGTCGACTCCGGAGTCGTTCACTGATCAGTGCAGCGATCTGATTGGTCGGGCGGGGGTTGAGCCGAGAAAACATGATTTTTCGTCATCACTCACAATATGGTGTTTTTCAGGAAGACAAATCCACATGTAAAGAAACAAGAATATTGTGTTTTAAATAATATACAGGGTGGGCTGTTTATATGGATACACCTTAATAAAATGGGAATGGTTTGGTGATATTAACTTCCTGTTTGTGGCACATTAGTATATGAGAGGGGGGAAACATTTCAAGATGGGTGGTGACCATGGTGGCCATTTTGAAGTCAGCCATTTTGGATCCAACTCATGTAACACATCAAACTTCTTGGGAATTTCACAAGTTTCTCTTTGTTTACAGCCTTTGACATGTCACAGAGGTTAACACGCGAGGACCGGATAGAAATTGTGTTGGTGAACGCAGTAACCGGGTCATTGGGTTGCATTGACAATCCAACACAATGGGTAGCACTTTGAACACATTTTATAAGTGGTCAGAAACTTGTAAATAACTCATGAAAGAATAAAGTTACGTTAAAACCAAGCACACCATTGTTTTTCTTGTGAAATTCACAATAAGTTTGATATGTCACATGACCCTCTTCCCATTGAAAATACAAAAGTTGGATCCAAAATGGCCGCCATGGTCACCACCCATCTTGAAAAGTTTCCCCCCCTCCCATATACTAATGTGCCACGAACAGGAAGTTAATATCAACAACCATTCCCATTTTATTAAGGTGTATCCATATAAATGGCCCACCCCGTAGAACAATGAATTCTGTCCACTGTGAATTAGAACATGGATGACATTCTCAAACAAACGGTCAGCTTCTGGTGCAACCGAGAATCTGCTTGAGGCTAATACCATTGTTTTCTCTTTTCACTCTGTTCATCAGCTGTGAAGAGGCTGATGAAGGAGGCAGCTGAGCTCCGAGACCCCACTGAGCACTATCACGCCCAACCTCTCGAGGTGAGTTTTATTCTGAAATTCCAATCAGAGCTTTTGTTAGCAGTAACCCTTCCGTGCTTAAGAGCGTGGTGAATGAAAGCCAACCTCATTGGTGAGCGTTTCCAGTTCTGAAGAGGTGATGATAAATATACCAGGGTGGTAAACTATTACAAATCATGGGGCGAGGTGCTGTGCGAATCATTTCTCAGATTTTTGCAGTTCTGATGTCTGTTTCAGGGGATGATGATGATGATGATCTTAGAGGGGGATTTTAGAGCAGAGCAGAACAAATGATGGTGGATTACCATCGCTAGATAGAGTCACTATCAGTGAAGCAGGCAAATGTCAAACCACCACTGCCTCTGGCACATATCCTCAAAGTGTTAGATGCACTGCATTTGATAAATTAGCCACGGCAAATAAGACTAATCTCTGCACATACGCACATGTTATTTTCCTCCTTAATGTCTTGGTTGGATAAGTATTTAATGATGAATTAATGCTCCCTCAAACCTCGTAATGTCAGAGTGCCCTTCACGCTAAAGTCCTCTGTTTACTCTAATGCGGATCCTTGTGCTGATGGGATGGTGTCTGTGTGCTCCTTAAGGATAACCTCTTTGAGTGGCACTTCTCCGTCAGAGGGCCTCCAGACTCGGATTTCGATGGAGGGGTTTACCACGGCCGCATCGTTCTCCCTCCTGAGTACCCAATGAAGCCCCCCAGCATCATCCTTCTCACCGTAAGCTGTTTCTCTCAAGTGCTTCTTCATCTCCAAGCTCAAATGTGAAGGAATCATTTTTTTAAAAAAAGGTTATGTACTGGCAGCTATGATCTAGGGATGTGACAGTGTAACATTCATTCATTCATTCATTATCTGTAATCCTCATCCAGTTCAGGGTCGCGGTGGGTCCAGAGCCTACCTGGAATCACTGGGCACAAGGCGGGAATACACCAGTCCTTCACAGGGCAACACAGACACTCACACATTCACTCACACACTCACACCTACGGACACTTTTGAGTCGCCAATCCACCTACCAACGTATGTTTTTGGACTGTGGGAGGAAACCCACGCGGACACAGGGAGAACACACCAACTCCTCACAGACAGTCACCCGGAGCGGGAATTGAACCCACAACCTCCAGGTCCCTGGAACTTGGGCATGGCAATACAATTCACTGCTACATGGCTTCAGGGTCCTGGAGTTGTGGGTTCAATCTTAAGCTTTGGGTCACTGTCTGTGAGGACTGTGTAAACGTGGGTTTTGCTTTCCTCCCACATTCTGAAAACACAGGTTGGTAGGTGTATTAGCTTTGCAAGAATGTCCACAGTTGAGTGTGTGATTGACTGGCAGAGTGTGTGATGCCTTGTGGTGGACTGGCACACTGTCTAGGGTCTGTTCCTGCCTTGCGCCCAGTGATTCCAAGCTCCAGACTCAACTGCGAACCTGAAAAGGATAAAGCTGTATATGAAATATTCAGGATTATTATTTTTTTAGTAGTGGCCAAGTACAGCACTAGTGGAAAGTAATAGTGGAAGCTTTCTTTTCTAAACCTTTAAATGATAAATGCTCCAATAGACCGACATGAGAACATTATCATATTTCTATAACACATTTTCAGCTGCCCTTTGTATGGAAAAACATTTACAAATAGGACTGGTTGGTGTCATGACGCATAATGAATCTAGGGTGGGCCATTTATATGGATACACCTTAATAAAATGGGAATGGCTGGTGATATTAACTTCCTGTTTGTGGCACATTAGTATATGGGAGGGGGGGACTTTTTCAAGATGGGTGGTGACCATGGCGGCCATTTTGAAGTTGGCCATTTTGGATCCAACTTTTGTTTTTGCAGTGGGAAGAGGGTCATGCGACACATCAAACTCATTGGGAATTTCACAAGAAAAACAATGGTGTGCTTGGTTTTAACATAACGTTATTCTTTCATGAGTTATTTACAAGTTTCTGACCACTTATCAAATGTGTTCAAAGTGCTGCCCATTGTGTTGATTGTTAATGCAACCCTCTTCTCCCACTCTTCACACACTGATAGCAACACCGCAGGAGAAATGCTAGCACAGGCTTCCAGTATCCATAGTGATCTTATTTGGATAATTACTCTAATCCAGAGGTCAGTAATAGACCTCTGTCCAAAAACACGCGTTGGTAGGTGGATTGGAGACTCAAAAGTGTCCTTGTGAGTGAATGTGTGAGTAAATGTGGGGAGGACACACCACACTCTTCACAGACATTCACCCAGAAGAAACCCACGCAGACACAGGAAGAACACGCCACACTCCTCACAGACAGTTACCCGGAGGAAACCCACGCAGACACAGGGAGAACACACCACACTCCTCACAGACAGTCACCCGGAGGAAACCCACGCAGACACAGGGAGAACACACCACACTCCTCACAGACGGTCACTCGGAGGAAACCCACGCAGAAACAGGGAGAACACACCACACTCCTCACAGACAGTCACCCGGAGGAAACCCACGCAGACACAGGGAGAACACACCACACTCCTCACAGACAGTCACCCGGAGGAAACCCACGCAGACACAGGGAGAACACACCACACTCCTCACAGACAGTCATCCGGAGGAAACCCACGCAGACACAGTGAGAACACACCACACTCCTCACAGACAGTCACCCGGAGGAAACCCACGCAGACACAGGGAGAACACACCACACTCCTCACAGACATTCACCCAGAGGAAACCCACGCAGACACAGAGAGAACACAACACACTCCTCACAGACAGTCACCCGGAGGAAACCCACGCAGACACAGGGAGAACACACCACACTCCTCACAGACAGTCACCTGGAGGAAACCCACGCAGACACAGGGAGAACACACCACACTCCTCACAGACAGTCACCCGGAGGAAACCCACACAGACACAGGGAGAACACACCACTCTCCTCACAGACAGTCACCTGGAGGAATCCCACGCAGACACAGGGAGAACACACCACACTCCTCACAGACATTCACCCAGAGGAAACCCACGCAGACACAGAGAGAACACAACACACTCCTCACAGACAGTCACCCGGAGGAAACCCACGCAGACACAGGGAGAACACACCACACTCCTCACAGACAGTCACCTGGAGGAAACCCACGCAGACACAGGGAGAACACACCACACTCCTCACAGACAGTCACCCAGAGCGGGAAATGAGGTCCCTGTGTGACTGCGACACCTACCTGCTGCACCACCGTGCCGCCCCAACAGGAGGCACCACAACGCTAAATGTACATAGTAATAAACCACAAAGATAAAGGGGCACAATAGTGTTAGCAACCTACCTGCACTAGTAGTTAATTACTTTCAATCACTTAAGATCAAGGGCAAGTTCAACCACTACCCCCTCATCGCCCCTTAATAAAAGAAGAAAAGATGAAGTCTCCTAGCTCTCTCTCATCACTCCCCCTCTTCCCTTTATTCTTCCTCCCTGGGACAATACACAGAATTAGAGGAAGAAGACACAAAAAAAAGCTGTGATCAAAGCCTCGGGCTGAAGGCCTGACGTGACGGCACATCTAAAGCTGCTCTTCGTTTTACCGCCCGGGACGCGGTTTTGTCTAACGGGAGACCTGGCTGTTGTACGCTAGTGAAGTGTCACTTCCTGACGATTGTTAACGCTTATTTATTGGAAGGTACAGTTTGCTGGAGTAATGGGATGTTTGCTGAGGTTAGGGGCGTTCACACAATTAGAGTTACTAGAGTATATGAGAGTCAACCTCCGATAGAGTACACGCCTCATTACTGCGTTGCTGTTGGTTTCTTTATTCCCCCGCTGGATTTTATAGACTTTAAATTTGTCGCAGAGGCTCGTTCTGCTCCTTTCTGCCTCCTGTGTTTTCTCAGTATCTCTTGATCTTCAAGATCAACGTGTGTGTGCTCCCCTTGTCACCCCCCCTCCCCCTCCCCACACCCCCTGTCATTCCTACACCATCTGTATCTCCCCAGTCCCTAATCATCCTCCTACTGTTGTCTCCTCTTTCTCTGTGAGTGGTTGCCATGTTTTTAATTAGTGCCGAAATCCCTCTTTTTTCCTGCAGCCCAACGGGCGGTTTGAAGTGGGGAAGAAGATCTGTCTGAGCATATCTGGGCATCACCCCGAGACCTGGCAACCTTCGTGGAGCAGTGGGTACCCCTTGGAGCATGAGACAGACACACACACACACACAAACAAAGACACCGGCGGCTAGCGGCAGCACTCTCACTAAACATAGCAGCAGTCCTCTGTGCCTGGCGGGTCCTGCAGAGAGAGCAAGAAAGGGGAGAGAGGGAGCAAATGAGGGATTAAGGGGTTCATTTGAATTTAAATGAAGTCGGTATGCTAATGTCCTCTCACGCTAGCGTCTTCAAGATTGTTCTATCAGCGCATTTTCCTCTTGCTCATAATTGAATAGACTGTAGGAGTCTTGGAGAGGTAAAGGAGCGGAACATAGCACCTGGGCCTCTCCAGACAGAGATGGAGATGGGGACTTGTGCGTAAGTAACTTCAAGGGATAGTGTGTTGCATGTTAGGTCGTATTAATATTGCAATCGCAGTTTTGAAATTGCAAGAACTGCACTTGTGTGTAATATAATATCTGGCCTGTATCGTCAGAGTTAGACCAATCAGAAGCAATCAGACGCTGCTGTAAAATGAACTCACCCTGCACTCTATATTCAGAAGTATGATCTTCTTAGTCGTCTTGATTGTTACCACAGGCCTGGACCTTAATTTGTAGAAAATGACTGTGGTTTAAATCAGAGTCGCAGGATTGGTCAGAAAAGAGTTTTACAGGCATCATCCTGTAGTTCAAGTAAATAGTCAACTGTTGCTATGGAGATCGGCATCTTTTAAAGCAGATATTTACAGGTAAGTTGCAGTGAAACAGACGCAGTCCTTCACTTTGAATGTGCAGTTTCTATCATCATCACTTTACTGTTCTCAATGGTTTAAAACTACAACCGTTCAACCATTCACATGCTCCGTGTGGTCTGTTTATCTGGCTGCACACGATCAGAGCAGCATCACAATGCATATTTATTTATGATGTGCTCCTGCGCATATGGACATTTAAGGAATACTAATTACTCCTGTGTGACACAGGGAGAACACACCACACTCCTCACAGACAGTCACCCGGAGGAAACCCACGCAGACACAGGGAGAACACACCACACTCCTCACAGACAGTCACCCGGAGGAAACCCACACAGTCCCAGGGAGAACACACCACACTCCTCACAGACAGTCACCCGGAGGAAACCCACGCAGACACAGAGAGAACACACCACACTCCTCACAGACAGTCACCCGGAGGAAACCCACGCAGACACAGGGAGAACACACCACACTCCTCACAGACAGTCACCCGGAGGAAACCCACGCAGACACAGGGAGAACACACCACACTCCTCACAGACAGTCACCCGGAGGAAACCCACACAGACACAGGGAGAACACACCACACTCCTCACAGACAGTCACCCGGAGGAAACCAGCATCACAAAGCAGCATCACAATGCATATTTATTTATGATGTGCTCCTGCGCATACGGACATTTAAGGAATACTAATTACTCCTGTGTGCTGTTAGTCCTCAATGCAGACCATGTTCTACACACACTCTGATAAAAGTAGAGCATGCGATTCGTAAAGTGATCAGCAGCTTACAACTTTTCAAAACTGAGAGAGGTGAACGAGGACGTGATGGAGCACGTGTATCCTGCTCAAATGTCTGTACAGACGCTTCTGGACATCCTTAAGGAGTGTGACGAGGTTATGGAAATAACTGGAGAGTTTAAGGGTCACTGAGAGGTCGCTGTCCATTAACGGCTTTCGTAAAAGAATATTTAACGTAAGATCTCATCTGTCCACCTCTTAACTCGTGCCACATCTTAAAACATCCTCCGAAAGCAGATGACACAACCGACTCTGGGATTTCCGAATAAAGTACGGCTTTCCTCTAAAGTCATTCCGATGTTGTAACGTCTCGCTTGTTATTCAGAGCGAGGAAGACCCCGGGTTTAATCGTGTGGGCAAACAAATTCCGTTTTAAGCCTCAGCGTGTCCGAAAGGTCTCGTGATGTCACCGGCCCTCAGGATGCCCTTGCTGTGTTTGAGGATATTGCATAAGCCGCCACTCACAGGTTTTATGTTTTTTTTTTTTTTTTTCAGGAACGCAGACCTCGAAAGTGGATTAAAAGACTTGGGCGAGGGGATTTGCTTGCGGTAGATAGGATTTTATCTTTAATTGCCTTATGTTTGAAGTCTCTATCTCTCTTCTCTTAGCATTCTTCGTTTGCTTTCTCACGTTGGCGTCTCGTCGTATTTTCCGTTGTTGTTAGTTATTCATTTTGATGACAAAATAATCAAAGCTTAATGCTGTTGTTGTTTTGCGAAGCGCCTCGTGAAGGCTCTGCGTTTTTCTCCATCTGCTTGCGGTCTGTTTTATCGCTGAGACGAGATGAGGAACGAGATTCCGCATCACTCGGAATACTCAACTTAACGTTTCTGTTTGAAATACTAATTCATTTACATGATTACTCATCCCCACATTCATGTACATGTTTAATTTAAGCTCTGATCAGACACTTACATTAAAACTACCTCTGATTTAGTTTATCAGCCCCATTAACCATATACGAGCACTTTGTAGGACTACGATTAGAGTGTAGTCCATTTGTTGCGCTGCATACTTTGCAGAGAACCACCACAGATCAGGTTTAATTTGCTGTGGATCATTCTCAGTGACACTGAGTGGATCAGACACAGCAGCGCGGCTAGAGTTTAACACTTGGAGATGCAATGACTAATGTTCTACTCTTCTCACATAACTTTTACATGTTGGGACATGTTCTGTGAGGATTTGACAGCATCCGGATGTAGTGATAGCGACTGCTAATGCTCCAACGCCAGCTCCACCTAAAGGTTGCATTGATTTCCAAGTAAAATTGTCATTAGGAAATCAAGGCTGTGTGGATTGTAAAGTAGGGAATGGCGCAGACAGCACACGTGAACGTCA